>NW_022990139.1:0-22500 GCF_902827175.1 Gymnodraco acuticeps | reverse complement strand
ACTTCCGTATCAGTCGCTGGGCCTGGAAACACTTTTTCCCATTGACTTACATTGGGAAAGAGATGTCTGTAAATCGTTGGATACTTTTTTTTAAACTAAATAAACTACCCAGTATGAACGTTTATATAGCCCTTATTAAAAACATTCGGTCCTCAAGTTGTAAAATGTGCTAATAACGTTATTCTGAGAGTTATTTTCCTCGGCATTAGGAACACGGATCTAACCCACGGGACCGCGCCGCCCGGCCCGTTCATGTGACGTGTTCAGTACTACATGAGTTTTACCTTTACCCATGGATGCACAATAAGAACGGATTCTATGAATACTTTCGTGACGTTTTGCTCTCTCAAAAGTTGGGACCTTTTGTCTTCATGCGGCAAAGAGCAACTCTCATAGGAATGAACGAGGCCCCGCCTCCCACGCTGTATCCAGTTCTTATTATACATCCATGGGGAGACCCAGCAGAATTGTTTTGGGTGACTCGAGGTCAAATTTGGCCCAATCAAGATTCATCTTTGGCTTTAGACGCCCCTCCCCCGCCCCCTTCATCAACTGTAACAATCATTTTTCTCAACATGCACCTGGTCTTGTGTGTTGTCATGGATCTGAAACATTAGACGCGGAAGACATAACAAGATATAACAAAATAGAAACACAGACACGTGCTATATAAATAAACTTGCCTTGTATCTGTTTCTGAGTCTTAGTGTCCCGTCCTGAAGACATGTTTCTTACGATTTGGATTTTTAAAAGTATGCAGTCTTTATAGGAGCAATGTTGGCACTTTACTAATAACACATCTCTCCCCCCCCCAGAGATCACCCCCTTCACGCAGCAGGACCCTCAGGTGTCTCTCTCTAAAACCCTCCCGGTCACCGCCAACATCTTCACGCTCCCCGTCAGCACGGCCGTCTGCAGACCCCCCCCCCCAGGTGCAGGTGGCCCCCCCCGCCTGTCCAGAGCCCCCCCCCCCCTCTGCCCCAGCCTCTCCTCTCTGGCCACAGACCACCAGCTGGAGGCCTTCCTGGAGAAAACTCTGGCTGAGACGTCACCGGCGTCTGACCCGAGGACCAGAGGCCTGATGGAGGAGCTGCAGGCCCAGCTGATGGAGCAGCAGGCCTTCTCCCCCATGGACACTTCAGACCTCTCCTTCTGTGACTCCTCCTCCCCCTCCTCGCTCCACTTGGCCCTCTCTGATGCGGGCCTGGACAACATGGAGTGGCTGGACCTCACCCACATAACTCCTGGGTCTGCCGGGGCGCTCACTCCTCTGGGGATCCCCTCGGACTTCCTGGACCCTCAAGACCTGCAGCTGCACTGGGAGTAACGGGGGAGAAAAGGGAGGGGGCAACAGCTGAGCCGGGAGATAAAAGCTGGATGGACGAAAAGAGGCGGTAAAAGATTGAGATTCCAGGTTTTAGACAAGAAGGGACAACATGGCGTTCCCGTGCCATTCCACTTTCACCACTACATCCATAATACTACTACTAATAAGACTTCCTGGACCCTCAAGACCTGCAGCTGCACTGGGAGTGACGGGGGTGAGGAAGACAAGGGTGAGGAAGACAGGGGAGAGGAAGACAGGGAGGTAACAGCTGAGCCAGGAGATAAAAGCTGGATGGACGAAAAGAGGCGTAAAAAGGTTGAGATTCCAGATTTTAGACAAGAAGGGACAACATGGCGTTCCCGTGCCATTCCACTTTCACCACTACATCCATTCATACACGTGTAATATTCCCACTATCCTGCAGTATGAGCTGCTGAACAGGCACTGGGAGTAACGGGGGAGAGGAAGACAGAGGTAACACCTGAGCCAGGAGATAAAGCTGGATGGACGAAGAGAGGAAGATATGTTCAGCAGCTCATACTGCAGGAAGAATAGCCAAATGCAAATGCTAGTGCTAGTGCTAATGGGGATCCTAATAAAGAACAAGAACAAACAGCCGGTAACAGGTTGAGATTCCAGATTTTCGACGAGAAGGGACAACATGGCGTTCTCGTGACATTCCACTTTCACCACTACATCCATAATATTCCCACTATCCTGCAGGATGAGCTGCTGGACAGGCACTGGTTGAAAACTAGCAGCAGTTTGCACAAAAAGGGTCTAAATTACGACATCACTGAAGTAACCATAAGACTTTTAGTGTCTGATGAGACGAGGAGGCGGAGCCAAATGATCACTGGTAGCATGGACTGTAAATACTCTTTAAACCACACTAATACAACTTAAAGGATATTATCGTTTTGCTCTACTGGAGGTTTGGCTGGTTGGCTTTCAGTGTGACACTTCAGTTGACTGGAGGTGAGAGTGGTGTTTCCACTGAAGCTAGGTTATAAAGCCTGTGATTACAACCCAGTAAAAGTGTTGCTCTACGCGACGTCTGGCAGATTAAACCTTTATACAAATATTGGAAGGAGCTCATATAGGCCTGCCACGATAACTACTTCTGTTGGATGATTTTACTCTCCAGGAAATAATTGAAGTAAACAATATTTCTGTTATTTTAAGACCATGTTATGCCATAAGGTGTAATGACGACAGGGTTTCCCCACACATAGACTTTACTTGAGCGGGCCGCCCGGGTATATTAACGTCCGCCAAAGTATATTTCGCGACCCATTTAGGTTTAATCTTTTTGTATCCATCCGCGAGCACGACGCCATCTGCGATCGATTAACTACCCCTGCTGTACCTGTTCGCTCTGCTATCGCGTGAAGGGTCTGCTTTATGCGCTAACTCCGCTGCGAGGCTCCGGCGAACAGTTCACCCCCCCCCCCCTTTCTCGGCTACCACCGCAAGTATATTTCAGATTTGTGGGAAACACTGGACGATATAATAATAATAATAATAATAATAATGAAACAAAAATGATTAAGGCCATGTCAATATATTGTACTACAGGTCAACAACATACAAATAATCCAAAGTCACGTGCATATTTCTTATGATGTATGGATAACGTCAAAATCATGCTCATCAGTTAAAATGATAACTTGGAAAATAATCTAAATAATGTCTACATTTGTGACCTGCTCTATCGAAAAATCAGTCGCTTTGACCCGAAGACACATTTTGAATTGTATACACTGTTGGAAAGAAGAGATTCCTAGCTTTCTAATGATATCAGGATTGTTTTAATACTCCAAATATTAAGCGAAATATGTCACATTATATAACGACTGTCACCGAGTCATCATTTTGAGAAAAAGGCCTTCAAAGTTTCCTCTTCTCTGGAATCCATCGATCTGATTGATTATTAGCAAATGATCAAAATACTACGGAGGGAAGATATTTTAGTTTGGAGGGGAAGCTCGCGAGTGTGTGTGTATACGTGTGTGTGTTTGTGTAATTTTGCGTTTGTGTGTATTGCGTTTGTTTCCCGGGGAAAACCCTCACGAGAAACACCGGCTGTTGTTATGCCTGCTGTGACGTTAAATTACTCCGTTCTCCGCTTGTAATTATGCCGAAGCTTCAAAGCTGTATTTATCATCTGAATTTGCCGAAACAAGTTTAATATTGTGAAAGCCAAGACTTTGTTGAATTGAAATCAGATGAAAACAAACTGTAACGGACCCTGCCGTGTTATCTATGATTACTCTACGCTTATATTCATAATGTCAGCCGGAGGGAGGGGGGGCGGCGCTGCGGAAGAGCAGATTGCGAGTGAGAGGTGCCTGTCTTCGTCCCTTTACAAGCTTCAAAAATGTATTTATCGTGTGATTTTGGAAATAAAAGTTTCATATTCTGAAAGCCAAGACTTTGTTTGTTTAAAATCAAACAAAACACCCGAACCCCGAAAAAATAGTTGTTTACGTAAATCCACGTTTATTTTGAAATGAGCCGTTGCGACTTCCGACTGATTTCGATAGAGCGGGTCACATATATCGTACCAGTGTTGTAGTCAAGTCACCAATTCACGAGTCCAAGTCACTCTCGAGTCCCCACTCTCCGAGTCCGAGTCCGAGTCACCTAGGGAGAGTCGTAGTCGAGTCCGAGTCCGAGTCACCCAAGGAGTGTCCGAGTCACCATTACCTGTGTTCGAGTCCGAGTCACCCAAGTCAAGTCCGAGTCACAAGTCTTCATGTATTAATCTTAGTGGATATATGTGTTGAAATGTAGCTGTAGCTCCTCTACATTGCTTTTATCCTGTCATGGTATACTAATGTGTCTATTGAACTGCTGTGAAGCGAGTGTGGCTACAACGTTCATTGTAGGCTAGGGGCGGGCTAGGCTACTCATCATCTGCGGTATGGACATGTATAGCTTTTTAACAGTATCTATCTAGACAATAAAACTGCACTTGGTCCCTAGGATGTGATATCAACCCCTACCTCCATCTAACCCGACATCTTAAAACCTTTGTGGAGTCAATTTAGTGGCTAACGTTAACGTGGCAAGCTAACAATAGCATTTCTACTTACTTTTCTGGGTGCCGCCGTGAAAGGTGTCGATTGAAATTCGACGTTGTCCCAGACTTCTCTTCTATCTTCTGTCCACATAATGTGCATTTTGCACTGCTCTTTCCCAATATGGAAACAAAATCTTTAAAAGCATACAGCACGATGCGGGGTGTGTCTCTGGACATCTTTAGACTGGTATAGCAGCGGGGGCGCGCCCAGTACGTGAACTCGCCTCGCAGGTGCACACGCCAGGACACAGAGGACATCAGACTCCAGAGAAAACTTGCTCGAGTCCAAGTCCGAGTCATCCAAGGAGTGTCCGAGCCGAGTCCAAGTCCAAGTCATCGTGCGTGAGAATTCACGAGTCCGAGTCGCGTCAATCAGTGCGCGAGTCCGAGTCAAGTCACGAGTCCCGAAAATCGGCACTCGAGTACTCCATCTCTGTATCGTACGATAAATCAATAACCAAAAAATTATCGAGGCCATTTCGTACGATAGCGTAAAAATGATCCAAGTCTATTGTGAATAGTGGATAACCTATAGAGTGCCCATACAGCAAAAAATAAATCCGTACCTTACGAATGATAACGGTCATATCCACACATCGTACAATAAATTGGTTAGATTGTTATCGTGACAGGCCTACGCTTATATTCTCAATGATAATAATGAGTACTAGTTGCCCTGGGACATCAGTGCAGCCTGGTTTATTAACCACTTCCCCTGAAGGAGCTTGGACTAAACCGGTCTGAATCTTAGGAGCTGGACCTTTTTTTCTCTCTCTCTCTTCTCTGCTCACACTGGTCCAACAAACTGTGCGGACTCATCTGATGTGTGTATCAGATGCGACTGTTTCCTCCTGCAGTTTCTCCTGATGAACCAATGACTCTAAAGACTGACGACGAGGAGCAGGATCCTCAAACTACGTGAGAGCTATGCACTTAAAGAGGCGGAGGGATATCTGACGGCGCCTCGTCACCTCAGAGCACGGGCGCCTGATCTCTGAAGATCACGCAGCCGGAGATACTGCAGTTGGTGTCCAAGTATATAACTTTGAATGTAATTTAAAACAAAATGGGACTACACTCACAAAGTTGGCAGCTTTTTTTACTCGTGAACTGACAGAAACGGTGGAAAGGGAACAAATATCAGTTTATGAGAGTCGGCTGCAGTCGAACTGTCTTTTATTTGCCAACTTAGTGAAATAACATGGAAGTATTGAGTCCAAATTCAAAGGAAAGGAGCTTTAATGCTTCCTTTTTCATCCCTTTTAGCTTAGGGTACAATGGACCATCCCAAACCAAAACGACAGCAAGAGCATGCATCGCCTAATTACGTAGCCTAAAATAAGAGCAGTCGAACTCTCCCCAGCTTCTTTCCCTGTAATTTTCTTGCTTTCTATCGAGGAAAAGTGGTTATAAAAATACTTTTCCACAGCAGCCATGGAGAGAAGCTTCCAGAAGAAGTGAAAACTGCGAGTTATAAGGAATAGAAATGTCTTTAGGGGCTGTGTGTGGTGTGTGTGGTGTGTGTGTGTGTGTGGTGTGTGTGTGTGTGTGGTGTGTGTGTGTGGTGTGTGTGTGGTGGTGTGTGTGTGTGTGTGTGTGTGTGTGTGTGTGTGTGTGTGTGTGTGTGTGTGTGTGTGTGTGTGTGTGTGTGTGTGTGTGTGTGTGTGTGTGTGTGTGTGTGTGTGTGTGTGTGTGTGTGTGTGTGTGTGTGTGTGTGTGTGTGTGTGTGTGTGTGTGTGTGTGTGTGTGTGTGTGTCCTAGCATTACTATACTTGTGGGGACCTACATCTGTTTACACAGTCAGGTGTGGGGACTCGCCTCCCTTATGGGGACAAAATGGAGGTCCCCATGAGGGGAATAATTAATTTTAGGGTGAAGACTTGGTTAGGTTAAGGGTTAGGTTTAGGCATGTGTTGGTTATGGTTAAGGTTAGGATAAGTCTCCAGGAAATGCATGTAAGTCAATGTAATGTCCCCTGAAGTGATGTATACATGGTGTGTGTGTGTGTGTGTGCTTGTCTTCCCGCCTTCTGCATATCCTCCTGTCTCTGTGTGCATGATTGTTCTCGCGTCGCCCACAAGTTGTCTGAAGATAAAAGAGCTAATATCTATGAAATGAAATAATTTGCTATATCCAAAAAAAGAAAGATATTCCAAACTTCTCTCCACATCGGCTTCTGATGACTGTTTTTATCTGTGTGTTGTTCGGTGTCCTGCAGACGCACACACACACCTTTGAGGTGTAATACACAACCAAGAGGGCTTAGCTACTTTTAAAGCCGTAATAATTGTATTTTTTTTTTTAAACATCCAACTTGCTATTTTATCTCTCAAGTAAGGAATATTTCGTTTTAGGATATTATTTTTAGGATTTATGCTTACTGTATAGCACTTTTAAATCAGATTTAGTTCATAAATTGTCCTTTTTTTTAACGCTTTAAATCACATTTCCAGTCCATTTTAACCTCTTCAATCAGTCATGTCCACGGGCACTAGAGGGCGCTGCCTCTCCTCTGGTGTGGCACATTTTCAGGGTCATTTCTGGCAGGAAGTAGAGTCACATCAGGCTGTTTTATTACATTTTAAATCAATGTATTTTCTGCCTTTTGTATTGCGGATTTGATGCTCTTACTGCTGCAGAATCCATCATCAAATCCACATCATTTAACCACCTGAGAAAGATCAAATACTTCACAAAACTGCTTCCTGGGCTTTGTTGTTTGTTTGTTTTCTACAAATGTTGTGTTAAAGCGACTCGTTCAGAGCGGACCTATCGCCTGATGTTTGGACCCAGGTTTAGCTGACTGCAGGTTTCTTTTTTATTCCCATTAATGCGAGATGTAAATCCTACACAGGATGACGAGTAAGAATCACTCATTGGTTCCTGTGTCGTAGAAGAGATGAAGTATTTGAAGTCACTTTTTACAGCTGTCACATTTGATATTTAGTTGCCAAAAAAAGGCAGAGGAACATATTATCACACGTTTGTGTAATAATTATCACTTCTTTTTTTTCAGGGTGAAAATGTAGACGTGTATCTTGTTTTGTGTAAAGAGGCTTTATTTTGGGTTTGCAGAGTTGATTTCATTCATATCAGACGAACATCTTGGCTGGGGAAGATTTAGTTTGTGACACCACTTTCCATACAGAGAGGGCTAGAAGCAATAATGGCTGCTCTCCCTTTTTATACTGTACTGCATGTCAGATCCTGCCTTGATTTGATCTTTTAAAAAGCACTTAATACCCGAGTGGTTTGTCCAATAACCCTCTTAGTTTAGAAGCTTCATAGTTTCCTGTTTCTCCTGCACCGTTCATCACAATGTAAACCTATTGTTGGTGTAAAGCTAGTCAGACAAGAAGAGACGTTTTAGTAAAAATCCATTTATTTTGGGGACAATTCCATCGTAGCAACGTCTCCTCTCCACCTCCTCACCCATGCCATGCCTCTTGTTGTTTGTATGCCATATGTTTTGCACATTGTGTACATATTTATATAGATGTAATGCATATTTTTCTACATGTGTAACATCCATGGGTTCTCTATTTTGTACATACTCAAAAAGATGTATATATAAGTACTGTATGCCTTTACGAGTCAATAAAATGTGGTGTACTGTGACCGCCTCTGTAGACGTTAATGACATAATAGTTCATACATAATATTTCGTATACCCAGCAGCGAGAGCAAATATGCATGAGAAGAAGCCACAACATTTAAATTGTGTTACAGCTGTGCATGAAAACAGTTCTTTGTCAGGATGGATGAAACACAAATACGTGTTTGCATATATCCATCAAAGCATTTCTATTTACGTCTGAGATAACGAATGTTCCCAGATATATTTCCCTATACTGAGGAAAGCGCTCATAAAGGTAATTAGTTGACGGCACACTGGGATCCTAGATAGAAATCCTAATATCAGCAGTAGAAGCACCTTGAACTTGTTTGGAGGTCACATTAACCCTTTGAGACCCACGGGGGGCCGTATACGATCCCAAATATCACGTGAGACATGCCGTGCTTCTCTTAAACTACAGAAACGGCTATTCATTGAGGCGTTTACTTATTTCGATGATAAAATGTGTGCAATTTTCTGTGTTGAATGTTTCTTTCAATGTTATGTTTAGCAGTTATTTTCAAAGAAATAAGTAAAAAATTCAAGCTCCTTTTTTTTTTTTTTTAATGCTCAAATATCCCCTATTATAGTGTATATAAGTCTCTTATGAGTGACATATATCATTAGCTGAAGTTATGCTGATTTCTGGGATGTGTAAAACTTGATTATACTGTAAAGAAATTACAATTTATAAGGCCAAACACAAAAATATACAAACACGGAAATGTCCTATGTGGGTCTCAGAGGGTTAAGGGGTTTTGCAATGTGATCATATGCAGCTTTTCACCTCCATCAGTTTGGTGGAAGAAAACAGGATTCCCACCACAGAAGAAGAGCAATTTCCTGCTTTACGAAACACATGTTGCGTGCAGTGCTTTGAATGGTAGTTGTTGCGAGCTTAGAGAAGTATTAAAGTGCATCATCTACTGTAGCGAACACATTGATTATGAATAAGTACTTGATCTAATTCCCCCTTAAAAACATCCCTCAACTCGTCCACACATCAGTAAAGTGTCCTTTGCATTGGCAAGCTTAGAGATTTAAGTCCTTGCTCTGCAGAGATCCTGGTAGGCAGGCGTGTGAAACAAACACAGAAAGTCAGGGCGTTTTCCTTAAGTTATCTGAGCCTCTGGAGTTTTCTGCCAGCACTGAAGTTCAACCCAGGAAGTAAAGCCTGAATATGCTAAATAGTGGTGTCCCAGACAGCTCCAAAAACTCTTGGACGTCCTCACTCAAGCACAGAACTTCGTGATTTCACTGTACGGATCACACCAGTGCTGTTATTAAGTATCCTTCGTGTCATATTGGCTCGTAGGTGTGTATCTTTGCCTGGCAGCGGGGACACACGTGTTGCACGTTCTTGAACCGGTCGTTGAAGAAAGGGATGAGACAGCAGCCAAACACACCCCTGTGGAAGGAAGAGAAGTAACGGGGGAAGATCAAAGGTCTATCTTTGCAACAGGAAAGCTCTGCAATGACTACTGGTCTTTAAAGGTCCCCTATTATACTGTTTTTCATCAATATATTACAGGTCTCAGATACATTCAAAACATGTCTCTGAAGTGTTTGGCTCCAAATAGATCATTGCAGCATTACCCATAATCCCCTCTGTTTCAGCCCTGTTTCCAAAGTGCTGATTCTCTGTCTGTTACTTTAGATGAAAAATAAGGAGCCCCTCCCCCACGCCCCTCTGAGAGACATTTGGTTACAAAGAACACAATGGTGCTCTAGGAGGAGATTCAGGTGATAAGGGGGGGGGGGGGTTACCTTGGTTGCTGATTGGCTAATGGTTACACAGACAACAAATCGTTATGACATCATAAAGTGGCCAAAATCTGATGAGCTCATTTTCAGACAGGTTTTTATAGAAATGGATCAAAAAGAGAGAGAATCTTTGTTCCTGAAACTTTCAGAGTCTCTTTCCACAGAGGGGACACATGTTGATGTAGAAGAGACATGGAGAAGAGGGGACACATGTTGATGTAGAAGAGACCTGAAGAAGAGGGGACCACATGCTGATTGTCGAAGAGACATGGAGAAGAGGGGACACATGTTGATGTAGAAGAGACATGAAGAAGAGGGGACACATGTTGATGTAGAAGAGACATGAAGAAGAGGGGACACATGTGATGTGAAGAGGACATGAGAAGAGGGGGACACATGTTGATGTGGAAGAGACATGAAGAAGAGGGGACACATGTTGATTGAAGAAGAGACATGAAGAGAGGGAACATGTTGATGTAGAAGAGACCATTGAGACGAGGGGACACATGTTGATGCAGAAGAGGACATGAAGAAGAGGGGACACATGCTGATGTAGAAGAGACATGGAGAAGAGGGGACACATGTTGATGTAGAAGAGACATGAGAAGAGGGGACACATTCAGGGATGTAGGAGAGACATGAAGAAGAGGGGACACATGTTGATGTAGAAGAGACATGAAGAAGAGGGGACACATGTTTGATGTAGAAGAGAATGAAGAAGAGGGGACACATGTTGATGTAGAAGAGACATGAAGAAGAGGGACCTGTTGATGTAGAAGAGACATGAAGAAGAGGGGACACATGTTTGATGTAGAAGAGACATGAAGAAGAGGGGACACATGTTGATGTAGAAGAGACATGAAGAAGAGGGGACACATGTTGATGTAGAAGAGACATGGAGAAGAGGGGACACATGTTGATGCAGAAGAGACATGAAGAAGAGGGGACACATGTTGATGTAGAAGAGACATGAAGAAGAGGGGACACATGTTGATGTGGAAGAGACATGAAGAAGAGGGGACACATGTTGATGAAGAAGAGACATGAAGAAGAGGGGACACCATGTTGATGTAGAAGAGAACATGGAGAAGAGGGGACACATGTTGATGCAGAAGAGACATGAAGAAGAGGGGACACATGTGATGTAGAAGAGACATGGAGAAGAGGGGACACATGTTTGATGTAGGAGAGACATGAAGAAGAGGGGACACATGTTGATGTAGAAGAGACATGAAGAAGAGGGACACATGTTGATGTAGGCGAGGACATGAAGAAAAGGTGGACACATGTTGATGTAGAAGAGACTATGAAGAAGAGGGGACACATGCTGATTGTAGGAAGAGATCATGGAGAACAGATGGGAACCACTATGTTGATTGTAGAAGAGACATGAAGAAGCGGGGACCACAATGTGATGTAGAAGAGGACATGAAGAAGAGGGGACACATGGTTGATGTAGAAGAGGACATGAAGAAGAGTGGGGTACACATGTGCATGTGGGAAGAGGACATTGAAGAAGAGGGGACCACCATGTTGACTGAAGAAGAGGACATGAAGAAGAAGGGGACACATGTTGGATGTAAGAAGAGACATGGAGAGAGAGGGGACACATGTTGATGCATGAAGAGACATGAAGGAAGAGGGGGATCACCTGCTTGATGGTAGAAGATAGACATGGAGAAGAGGGGGACACATGTTGATGTAGGAAGAGACTATGGAGAAGAGGGGACACATGTTGCTGTAGTGAGAGACTATGAAGAAGAGGGAGCCACATGTTGATGTAGAAGAGACATGAAGAAGAGGGGACACATGTTGATGTAGAAGAGACATGAAGAAGAGGGGACACATGTTGATGTAGAAGAGACATGAAGAAGAGGGGACACATGTTGATGTAGAAGAGACATGAAGAAAGAGGGACACATGTTGATGTAGAAGAGACATGGAGAAGAGGGGACACATGTTGATGCAGAAGAGACATGAAGAAGAGGGGACACATGCTGATGTAGAAGAGACATGGAGAAGAGGGGACACATGTTGATGTAGAAGAGACATGAAGAAGAGGGGACACATGTTGATGTAGAAGAGACATGAAGAAGAGGGGACACATGTTGATGTAGAAGAGACATGAAGAAGAGGGGACACATGTTGATGTGGAAGAGACATGAAGAAGAGGGGACACATGTTGATGAAGAAGAGACATGAAGAAGAGGGGACACATGTTGATGTAGAAGAGACATGGAGAAGAGGGGACACATGTTGATGCAGAAGAGACATGAAGAAGAGGGGACACATGCTGATGTAGAAGAGACATGGAGAAGAGGGGACACATGTTGATGTAGAAGAGACATGGAGAAGAGGGGACACATGTTGATGTAGGAGAGACATGAAGAAGAGGGGACACATGTTGATGTAGAAGAGACATGAAGAAGAGGGGACACATGTTGATGTAGGAGAGACATGAAGAAAAGGGGACACATGTTGATGTAGGAGAGACATGAAGAAAAGGGGACACATGTTGATGTAGGAGAGACATGAAGAAAAGGGGACACATGTTGATGTAGGAGAGACATGAAGAAAAGGGGACACATGTTGATGTAGGAGAGACATGAAGAAAAGGGGACACATGTTGCTGTAGAAGAGACATGAAGAAGAGGGGACACATGTTGCTGTAGAAGAGACATGAAGAAGAGGGGACACATGTTGATGTAGGAGAGACATGAAGAAAAGGGGACACATGTTGATGTAGGAGAGACATGAAGAAAAGGGGACACATGTTGCTGTAGAAGAGACATGAAGAAGAGGGGACACATGTTGCTGTAGAAGAGACATGAAGAAGAGGGGACACATGTTGATGTAGAAGAGACATGAAGAAGAGGGGACACATGTTGCTGTAGAAGAGACATGAAGAAGAGGGGACACATGTTGATGTAGAAGAGACATGAAGAAGAGGGGACACATGCTGATGTAGAAGAGACATGAAGAAGTGGACTTTGCGTAATAGGAGACCTTTAAAACATGTCTACAACTGAAAACACGCACCCTAACATGGCGCACGTGCAGCAAATGATCCAGCTAGCTTCGCCCACCCTGCTGTGGGTCTCTGTGAGGACGACCTCCCCACAGCATGGACACCTCGTCTGCTCCGGGGTTTGGCAAAGACACTCCACTGACCGAAGAAATACAGGAAGAAGAATGGCATAACAAGACATCATTTAGAATGGGATAGAAAATATCAGGAAAAACGACAGGTTGAAAAAACATTCATAGTATGGTATATAAACATTACATTCTTCGTGTGTGTGTGTGTGTGTGTGTGTGTGTGTGTGTGTGTGTGTGTGTGTGTGTGTGTGTGTGTGTGTGTGTGTGTGTGTGTGTGGTGTGTGTGTGTGTGTGTGTGTGTGTGTGTGTGTGTGTGTGTGTGTGTGTGTGTGTGTGTGTGTGTGTGTGTGTGTGTGTGGTGTGTGTGTGTTGTGTGTGTGTGTGTGTGTGTGTGTGTGTGTGTGTGCTGTGTGTGTGTGTGTGTGTGTGTGTGTGTGTGTGTGTGTGGTGTGTGTGTGTGTGTGTGTGTGTGTGTGTGTGTGTGTGCTAGCATTACTCTACTTGTGGGGACCTACATCTGTTTACATAGTCACGTGTGGGGACTGGCTTCCCTTATGGGGACAAATTGGAGGTCCCCATGAGGGGAATCATTAATTTTAGGGTGAAGACTTGGTTAGGGTAAGGGTTAGGATAAGTCTCCAGAAAATGCATGTAAGTCAATGCAATGTCCCCTGAAGTGATGTGTGTGTGTGTGTATGTGTGTATGTGTGTGTGTGTGTGTGTGTGTGTGTGTGTGTGTGTGTGTGTGTGTTCTACCTGGAACCACTGGGTTTGCTGGTGTTTCTGTAACAGGCTCCGGAGCCACTTCCTCCTTCTCCAGCTGGGGGGGGGGCAGCATGTAGATCCCCCCACGGGGACCCTTAGTGTTATAAGAAGGGGCACATGGGCCTGATTAAGACATTTCAGTCAGACCACTCACTTAAAAATGTTGTTAACAGCAGAACATGTTTGTGTGTTGGCTCCGTACCGGTGAGGCAGAGGTGGCAAATCTCGCCTGATTCAAGAGTTGGTAACAACTTTGAGCATACTGCGTTTACTAGAATGAGACGTAGGTACTGAATACACGAAAACATTCAACTGTTGCAACTAAAAGCATAAAATAAACTATTTGCACAGGAAGCTGGGATGCCATTACTAAGTTAAGAAGTTAATCATAGCTGCTTTAAAATGGCAGTACTGTTCGAGTACATTTTCAGAATCAGAAACAGGTTTATTACCAGGTAGGTTCACACGTACGAGGAATTTGAGTTAGTGTCATGGTGCATACATAAAGGTAAAATTAAAAGAACTATTTTACGAAAACTATAATAACATGAACAAATATAAAAAAGAATAACAAATATAGTAAAATATAGCAGTATTTACATAGAAATAGAATGGAATAAAACATGGAATAAAATGTGGCAGTAATAAAAAAAGAAAACATAGCCATAGTACACCGAGTACTTTTCACCCGTACTTTTCGCGTTTAGTTCCGTTAGTACCCCTGATGTCGCGTTCACACCAAAAAAATAACGTGCCGGGAACTTTTCACCCCATTTTTAGCGTACTTTCCTGGGGAAAAAAGTACCACAGTTCTGATTGGCCAGTATGTTTTGTAGAGCCGCCATTTTATTATCCTCGCATTAGCATTATTAGCATTAGCATTAGCCCAGCGCACCAACGCAGAGAGAATAACTTATGGCAACACAAAATAAAACATGGGAGCGGTGGAGATGAGGAGGTGTCGGCGTTCAGGCGATTTACTCGGAAGGCTTCAGTAGAAGCAGCTGGGAGTCCCAGCAGCTTCGACTGAAGCCAGTCCCCAACTCCGGGGACTTCCAGCCGGGGACTCCGGGTGGCAGTATACGCCGTGAAGTGGTTTACGGCCTGCCAGTAAACCCAAAGCAGAAGAAGAAGAAGTGACGTCAGCGGCTTAATTTGCCTAATCCTCCCTCGGGGAACTTATTCCGGTGTGAATGCGATCGGCACTTAGTTGGTTCCATAGGGGAACTAAGTGCTGGGAACTAAGTGCTGGGAACTAAGTACGGCAGAGTACTTGGTGTGAACGCGGCTATTGTGTGCATTCATTTAATGCATTTTCCTACTAAAGCTGTAATCAGAGTGAAGGGTAACGTGCCTCTGTTAGCTGAGGGCTCGGAGGCATTCTTCTGTCTCTCCAGCTCCTCCTTCTTGGCCAGCAGCTGCTCCAGCTCCCTCCGGATGTTCTCCAGCTCACACAGCTGGTCGCTGTCCTCACAGGGCACTAACCCCACCACACACACAGGTTTACACACATTAAACAGATCTATAGCTGAGCATTACCTCAGACGAGAGGGCACACATCTTTAAATTAGATTCTATTGTTTCTTTTCCAATTCTTCATGAATATTTGATTACAAATGCAGCATTTTTTTTATTGAACATTCTCTTTTTCCTTCAACAGCTTCCATATTTGGTGACCTAATGACCCCAAATGAATGTAGCATTGTATGACTATACTGGATCAATAAGACACGCCTCTTTGAGTTAGATTTTTGTGTTTTTTTCTAATTTTAGATCAGACATATATTGAAATATGTGCCATCGTTAGGTCACATGAACGCTATTTAAAAGAAAAAATACTTTTAAAGAACAAATGCTGATGAATGAAATGATTAAAGGAAATATTCCTATAAAATTAACTTAATTTGAATAAAGGATATGAAATGGACAAGTTAGCGCAGGCGTCTTGTGCCATTCAAACAGTCATTTATTGAGAAGTGAAACCATGTGGTTAAAAGTAAGCGCTCAGCTTTTCTTACATTTAAATTTGACTTTTGCCTTTCTTTAATATTTGAACACAGTAAACACGCCTCAACGTTGATGAATACAAAAGACACACAAACCATTCTCAAAGCAATGCAGCAGCTGTCAATCACCAAACAGGATCATTTGGGAATTATTTGTGCTTATTCGTGTGGATTCATGACTCACGTTCCCCTGCGGTGGAGACGCCATCGTCCTTCTTCCTGAAGCGCTGCATCTCCAGCAGCATGAAGCGTCTGTTGTGGAGCTGCTTGATGCGAAACTCAATGAAGGCCTTTTGGGATTCGTGGTCCCCAGGCTGGAAGCCATGTTCAAAATCCTGCTGCTGCTCTTGTTGAGGCATTAAAGTGACGCTCGTGTTCTTCCCGATGCTCGGAGTCTGAGAGAAAGTCTGAAGAATCACCTGGTCCTGGTTCATCCTGGACTAAAGACCTGAAACAAGGTGGTTTTGAAAGTAGTTCTACCCACACTGAATCCTCAAATTAAATGGAAAACATGGAAACAAGCATCTGAATCCAGGTTGGAGTCCTTCTGGAGTAGGTTTCAAAAGCCTAGTTTCGAATCATCTGCTCAGGGAAACAGAAAGCTGGATGATGTCAAACATTTCAGTCTTCTCAAAATGATTTAAAACACAACAACTAATCCGAGGCATTGCAAAATAGTCTCATCTAAAAGTTATATTTCCATCGTCGACATTAGAAGCTTCAACACAGGCGCCTCTGGATGTGACTCAGGGTGAAATGATGTAAACAGCGTGCACAAACAGATCAGATCGTAAAACATGCAAATAATACGAGCCATGGGGCCTCTGCAGGACAATGGACAGTGGCTGGCGTTCACAGGAACACTGCTGCGGTCATGTGCAAGGTGATGACATTTACTTGTTTTGGTGCGACCTTTTTTAATCAGGGTGATTTATTCCATTTTTATTTGTTAAACAAATTCCTCTTGTCTTGTTTTCCTGGCACAGTTCATCATATTGTTTTTGTGGTTGTTAAGAATACATCCCAATGCGCAGTATGAGTTCACCTCGAAAACCAGATTATGTATTAAAGACTTTGAGCTTTTGTTATTAAAGGGCACCTATCATGCTATTTGTAGGCAATAGCATAGGTCTCAGATATATAAAAAAACATGTCTATGAAGTGTTTTGCTCAAAATACCAAACAGATCACCCATTCTAGCCATGCCTCATATCCCTCTGTTTCACTTCCTGTTTCAAAAGTGCTGATTTGGGTATAAAGCTTTAAAAAATAATACATTGATAAAAAAGAGTAGGGGGCTGAGCTCACGCGGGACCCGGCAGCTACCGTCTAAACTAAATGCTGCCGTGATGAAACGCCATATCATGGATTATCAAGGATTCTCTCTGAAACAGTCTGGAGCTCAAAGGCTTTCTCTCTTGCCGGTTATACCACAAGGTGAGTTCCTTTTTACTTCCTGCTTCTTCACACACATGCTCTCCAGTACAGGTTAGCTCTGAGTGTTAGCGATGCTAATGTAAACACCGACCATATTACGTCCAAAACAGTCGGGCATTGTTTCTGATAGCAACGTTTCTGATTGGGCCGTGGGTCCACCTTTCAGATATTACGTCATATCGGACGCAAATCTGGATCAGCTCCGTTGTTCCCCGTTTTTAGAGATTTGGGTACGGAGGAAAAGAGAGAGGGTTTTATTTTCTGACGCTGCTTGAGTTCCCCGACACACCGGGGACACATGTTTATGTATAAAATACATCAGGAAGTGCATTTTGCATGACAGGTCCCCTTTAAAATAAAAACCATACAGAGACTACCAAATTAACTCAATCTCACTCAGACGTACTGACAGTTAGTGCCTTTTAGATAGATAGCAACACATTTAAAGACAACAGACATATTCTTTCAACAGCATGACAACACATTTTAAAATGTTTATTTATTTACTAAAGGATTTCTTATTTTCTGTGCTGTAAAAATGAGGGGAAGTGCAGTTTGTGTCACATTATACGCAGAATGTTAGAAAGTATATAAGTGCAGCTTTAAAACTTGTGAAACGAGCACAAAGAGATATTTTGGTTTCTGTTTTACTTATTTAAGTTAGTACCAAACTACAACATTGACCACCATATCTCAAATATTCTTTTACAACAAAGCTTATCAGACATATTCAATTACCAATCAGAGAACATTTACAAACAATAACAACAATATCAGCCAGATACTAGGGGTGTAACGGTACACGTACCCGTACCGAAATTATTCGGTACGGGCCCTTCGGTTCGGTACAGGTGTGTACCGAAGTGTACCGAACGAATATAACGTTAAACGTAAAAAATTGAGAACGTGAACAACTTTTTGGAAGTAATCTCAGGTGCTGCGTCGCAGCATTCAGAGTAATTTGCTCACATTGGGTTCAACGCGTCATAGAGCGAGCAAGTCATTTAATAGACCTATCGCTAAACCACGCCCCAAATAGAATTTGTCCAATCATATCACAGCGAAAATCCCTCCTGACAGAAAACTCGGACATCACCAGAAAAGCTGTTTGTGGGGCGCATCAAACCAAAACCAGACGTCTGTGATCGAAACCACTGTGAAGAGTTCAGTTTCTATGTTTATTATCTAGCTAATATCTGATGGTGAAACGCTGTGCGTGGGGTACCTGTAATTTCGGACACCAGGTACCCTGAAAGACTGGATGGAGGAGTATATTTCGTACCTTTTCCGAAGCCCAAAAGAAAACTCGACAAATGCAAGCGGTGGATTATGCTGTGTCGTCAACCACATACACAACTGAATGTGAAGACAATTATCAAGGACACTTATGTTTGCTCAAAGGTAAGGTCAATTCATAAAGACATCATATTTGACGGTATGTATTAGAAACGTAGACCAAACTATTAGTTTGCTAACGATTGACTTTGACTGCCAACTAGCTAGCGTATATCCAGCCCAGCTAGCTAACGTTAGCTGCCAACTTGTTAGCCAGCTAACTAGCTACAGTGTTATCAACATCAACGTTTGCTGTCTGACTTTTCGTCCTCGCTAGTTAGCTGGTGTTTTTAGCTAACTTTTGCTAACTGTCTTTTCACCTCAAAGCACTTCAGAGATGGGAAGCCAACTCTGGAATATCAGATCCCATCCGGGCTCTCGTGTGTGCTGCTCCGAAAAGACACAGACCCTCACCCAAAAAAAGGTAACGCTACAGTCAGCCAGGTGCATAACAGTGAAAATGATGACCAACAAGGACAGTTATAGTTATAGATTTAATGTAGTGACCACCACTGCTAACATTCAACATCATATTATCATTTCAATGGTTACACAACAGTCACCACTACACACGACAGGCAACAAGATTAGATATTTTATATAAAGAAATACATGGCTACCTTTTTACCTTTTAACTGTTAACTTTCATCTGCTGTTGCTTTTATTAGCTCTTGCTTCTATTTTAATGTTATTTTAACTTGAACTCCCCCCGCGGCCATTGTCAAGAGTCATTCACGGTCGGCTTTGTTTGTCCGAGTTTTCAAAGGGGGCGTGGCTTAGCGATAGGTCTATTGGATGAGAGGCATACTATGAGAGCTGGTCAGAGGGATGCGTTCAAATGTAGTCAGTAATTTGAGGAACTGTCGAAAATTAATGGCGAACGCAGATAAAGTTGAGCTCGAAAATCCTCCAGCATCATTGAAGTCTCCGGTTTGAGAACATTTTGGTTTCGCAGTTACGTACAAGGATGAAGGACAAAGACAGGTGGACCGAACCAAAGCTGTTTGTCGGCATTGTTCAACTAAAATTGGTTACGCGGCTGGCAATACATCAAGCTAGCACACTCTTGAAAGGCATCACCCGAACGTGAATATATCACCGGTACCAAAAGAAAAAAAGACTGAAGTGCAAACCCAACTCCCGCTAGCATGTAAGCCTCCACCACTCGCAGAGAGTTCAGACCGAGCCAAAGCTGTTACAAACACCAAATATCCTTATGTTGCCATGTTAGCAAAGCGCTACCTGGCTGTATCGGCTACCTCTGTCCCTAGAGAGGGTGTTCTCCACAGCAGGAGACATTGTTAGTGCCAGCAGATCTGCCCTTTCGGCAAGCAATGTGGACAAGTTCATCTTTCTTTAAAAAAACATGAAAATACAATGACAAGCAAGTCCTAATGTCAACCTGGCTGCTTAGGTATAGTACAGTTCAAATACAGATTATTTCAGTGAATCGAAAAGCTGCACCTTAATGTTTATTTTATTTTATATTTTTTTTAGTGAAGATTCACAGTTTAATAAAAAATAAAAAACCCAAAACTAATAGTTTATGTTTTGTGAGTACTAGTAGCCTACATTAAAGTTCAAATACAGATTATTTCAGTTCATCGAAATGCTGCACCTTAATGTTTATTTTATTATATTTTGTATTTATTTGAGTGAATACATTATTCACAGTTTAATAATAATAAAAAAAATATATATATGTTTTATTTTGTGAAAAAAAATTCTGCTGTACCGAAAACGTACCGAACCGAACCGTGACCAAAAAACCGAGGTACGTACCGAACCGAAATGTTTGTGAACCGTTACACCCCTACCAGATACAGAAATAAATGGTTTCCATCTCTGATCAAAATATCATTTTTTACTTGCAATTGTGTCATTTCTTTAATTATGACATTTCCCTTGCAACTAACAATGACACCTTTGACATAAGTTTACAGAAAAACCTCCCTACAATGAGTGTAATGTGAGTATATACTAAAGCATTATATCAATATGAATCAGTCATTATTGGCGTCAGTAACCCGTGATAGGAATTGAATACAGACAAAGCTGAGTTCAAAGGTCGCAGCCACACTCAATACTTAAATTGCGTTGCATTTTTCAGTCGATTTTTTTCGTTCTAAAAATAGCACAGCCCTCGTGGATGTGATAGTACACAGCGTACCGGTTTGTTCAACTGTGAAATGTGGCAGTTGGCCCCATGCAGCCACCGTAGCATCAATAACGCCCGCAGCCTGTGTGTAACATCGGCAGAGCAGATGATGTCTGACCTATATTCAACACACTGAGTACACTAGGTATTACAGCTCAGGAGGAAAAACACTACTACATGATCAGTCTATTTAACATTTTTGGGTATATTTTAGAATAATATGTACAATTGTGTTTTATTCTCTAAAATACTGGGAACATTTCGACCACATTCCAAATACAAATATTGCCATTTACAGGTTTTATGAGCAGAAATAAGTGTCTAAATAACACAAAATATGCAGATTCAGTGAAGAGATAACAACAAATTGCAATTCATTTGACTGATATTGCGATATGTTTGCAATATAAGAGAGAGTGACCATTATATAAAATGGTTGGTCAGCACTTCTCAGTATCACCCCACTTTATCAAATATTGCACGAACAGCGATTTGGATATTGCAAGAGTTTTGATTAATTGCGCAGCCCTAGTTTGTGTTTCTGTGTCAAAGAGGAAAGCATCACTTATCAATCTGTGTGTTGTTTGAGCAGCTGAACACTAGATGTCCTTCTCTTACACTTTAAAGAGCAGGCCCACAGAGGATTGTGACTTTAGTTTACAGGCTGACGTCACCAGGATGCATAACAGACCTCCATCCATCCACCCATCTTTTCTTTCATTCATCCGTCAGCGTGCACTAACATGAAATATTAAAGAGCTTTGCACACGCTTCACATGTTTCTCTGTTCTAGTTTGTACACCTCTACTCTGTAATATAGGCTATCCACACACACACACTCACACACCTAATATCTCAGCTGCTTATTTGATATCTGTGTGTGTGTTAGATGCACTCAGATTAAATAACAGTAAAGTGTGTGTAGGCCTATGCACCACCTGTCTGGGTATTAGTCACACAGTCACTGATGGTCAATGAGTTTCATTATTCATCAGGAAAATGTTCTCACATATCTTCAGACACTAATGGTACATTAACGTTAGCTCCTTAACCCGAAACAATCTTTCATACAGGGGGGTGTAATTCAAAGTGTTTGGATATAAAGTAAAAATAGAGAATAAGCATGTTTACAGGGCAAATTAAAAAAAAGCAATCCAATGAATCACATACTAATCAGACTAAGGTAGCCTATGCTAACTAGCATGCATTAGCTTATGCGCTAGAAGGTAAAGATTTAAATGCTAAGGCTATTGTTGCACAACAGCTACAGCATAATAGAATAAGATAAACAGCATGTTAAATGAATACTGATTACTAATAATCATTTAAAAATAAATATGTGGATATGTTGTCTAATGAATAACAAACAAAGGTAGCGTATGCTAGCTAGCATTAGCGTTAGCTTGTGAGCTAACATGCTAAAGTTTCAGAGGTTTTATCACATCCACAGCAGTAGGTGATGGCAATGACCCACACTACTCCACAATGCAACATACAGGACACTTAAGACAGAGGCTACAAATAAATAAAATGTGGTAATTTATGTAGTAATAATGTGCAAGGGAAATCATGGTGCTAATTTAATTCAGTAATAAGTTAAATATATAGGCTACATGTAAAAATGTGAATAACATAAAACAGAATGTAGTCATTAAATATTAGTAGAATAAATAGTGTATTTTTTAGATAATATATCCATATGTGGATGTGTGGAATGGTGTGCTATAGACATAATGAGAAGTGGTGAAACTGTACAGCGTTATAACAGGGATTTACCAGGCAATGGTGTGCTGTTACCTAACTGATACACAAGTCCGTCTATCAAACGCCTTAATCTTAAACTAATCCAAACCATAACATAGTGTGTGATATAGGTCAGTGTGTGTTTGATCGCTGTACTCTTATTTA
>NW_022990138.1:50000-190585 GCF_902827175.1 Gymnodraco acuticeps | reverse complement strand
ATCAACAGTATAGTGGCGATATGCTCCAAGTGGAAGCGATTCACACATTAACATATCCAACATATCCAGAACTCTGCTGCCCGCCTCCTCACCCACACCCGCTCCCGAGACCACATCACTCCCGTCCTCCAGAACCTCCACCACCACACCCCTTCCCGCTGCCTCCGCTCATCAGAAGCCAACCTCCTATCCATCCCCATCCGCACCAATCACCGGACCTGGGGGGACAGAGCCTTCTCCGTCGCTGCCCCCTCCCTCTGGAACTCACTCCCACAACCCATCAGAGACTGCACTGACCTCACCACCTTCAAACACTCACAAAAACTCACCTCTTCAATCTGGCTTTTAATGTGTGATTGTTTTTGTATGATTTGACTTTATCTTTAACTATATATTTATTTGTTGTTCCTTTCTTTTCTTTTCTCTTCACTATATCTGTAAAGCGTCTTTGAGCACCTGTGAAAGCGCTAACAAATTAAATCTATTATTATTATTATTATTATTATTAAAGCAAAGAAGAAGAAGAACTCCGCACAGTTGATCTCTTCTCCTGGAACCTATCCTGCTCCAGCGCAGGCTAGCTGTTAAGTTAAATAAGTCGAATTTAGTTATATAGCCCGTTAAAAATGAACCAGCTTCGTAGGACCGGAAATCCCAGAAGTTAGCTTGCTAAACGAAGCCCCTGGACTGTGACGTAAGAGTTTATTTTTCATCATGGCGATCTGGAATGACGGAACCGAAGACCAACTGATCAGCTTGATCCAGGAGAGGCCAGGGCTGCAGTCGAATAGTCCATTTAGCTTAGGAACCTTCCTAACGGAGTGAAATGACCCGGAAGTCCCTCAGTGGCAGCCATGATAAGTGCCGTTCAAATTCTCTAGAATGATAGGAAAGGAGGTTTGAAACTTCCTTTATAACCTCCTTTAGCTTAGGAACCACTGGACCTCCCTAACCGAAAGGAGAGGAGAAAAATGCTGCCCCACAATGCCTTGCAGCCGCAGCATTTGACGTCACACAACAGTCGGCCGTTCACGGAAACAATCGATTATGACGGAGAAATTATATCATGAAAGTTACGGTGCTTATTAAGCTTTTTAAAACGTATGTGGTAAGTTGCCAAAGTGCTTTGTTTTGAACGTTCATCAGTATTATAATCAAAAAGAGAAATATGAACGTTAGTTTTTACTGAAATTATCAAATAAAGTCAACATTTCACTGAGCTGTGTGGAGTTTGTTCAACTTTTAAAAGATGTTTGAATGGTGATGTACACAGTGATAGGTGTTGTGAGTTTCCATAGTTTCCCCACAGCAGCAGACGCACAAAATGACGTCCGCTGGCGCATCATAAACACGTCGGATAGTGAAAGTGCAGTCGGATTCTCTAAAGCACCGCAGTCTCTTCTCCTAAATCCTTTTGAATTCTCCTATCCACTATCCCTTAACCCCGTGACGTTTCACTCAGAGGTCAAGGAATAGGAGATAGGGTTAGAATTTAGGAGCTGATTTTTAAACTATCCGAACGCAACCCAGTTCTCCTGTTTATTAGACAGGCGCTTTACCATTAAGCCACAGCACCACGTTGTCAAATGTTGTTCTTCTCACTTACTGGGCTGAGTAGTGTTAATTTAGTTGACTACAAAAATGTTATCAGCCTGTAAAAATGCCATCAATAGCCATCACTCTTGCATTTTCTAAAGGTATCTGTTATTATAACCAAACCCTCTCCTATGCTCTAGCAGGTATGGCGACAAATGGCGGCCCGGGGGAACAGCAGAGTGCGGGTTGACAGGTGTCTGTGTTGACATTCCCCTTATTGTGCGTCAGCAGAGACAGGCTACAAGTGTCTTAGGTTCAAGTTAGATAACTAATGTCTGGGTTAGTGTTCATGACTTTATGTTTATGTCATCTTAATGGTTAATCTCAATGCACACACATTTTTCGTGCTTTCCAATAGGCTAGTTTCAAATAGTTGTATTCCACTTTTAAATAACCTGTTCAATACAAACATGCCACTTTAAAAATTAAATAACATTTCTGTGAACTGATATTTGTTTAGTGAGCTTATTAGAGGATGTTCCCTGAAAGATTGTAAAATGTCAATGAAGATGTCAGACTTCATTTGTTAATAATTACACACAATAGTCATAGGCCTACATGGAATTTGTGTGTGTGTGTTCCAAGTGAATCATACCATTAGTCGTTTTCAAGTACAAACTATACCAAACATTTACGATTGAATGTAATTGAACATGGTAACGATGAGAGCTTTATTATAGCTCTCGGCAACAAAGAGGCGCTGCTGGGAGTTGAACCCAGGATCTCCTGTTTACTAGACAGGCGCTTTACCGTTAAGCCACAGCACCACGTCTACGGCCGGTGCTCTTCTCATTTACTTTCCTGAAAAATATGACGAAATATGTTCGTCAACGGCTTTTTTTCCATGTTTAATACGAGACGATGTCGAGACGGCACCCACGTCAGTAAAAAATAACTGTAACGAAATCAACATGCAATATCGTTGACGAAATATTACGAGACGAAAATGTAGTTTACTAGATAAAAACGTTGCAAAAATCTCTCTTTACTTTCGTTGAAAGGAGGAGACGAAATATTATTAAAGATAACGTAACATCTCTGATAGTCCGTTTTTCTCCCAGCAGTTCCATTTCCGCTGCTGCGTCTGGGCAGCCGCTATGTGTGTGTGCTGCGCGCGGCGGTACATTTGAATTACACCGGGCCAGCGGCACACTGAACTATCAGGAAGACTCGGATCTACCTAACCTTATTTAACAGAAAATAAAATGGCAATAACAGGGCTTGGGAGCAGTGGTCGCGCAAAATGGTGGAATGAGCTCCCCATTGACATCAGGACAGCAGATAGCTTACACACCTTCCGGCGCAGACTGAAAACTCATCTCTTTCGACTCCTCTTCGAACGATAGAACTATTAACAAAGCACTTATATACTAATAAAGGGCTGGCTTATCTAAAGCCAGTTGAGTAGCACTTGAAATGTTTTTGCTATATGAAACCTGATGTACTTATATGATTCTGTTTTCCTCAAGTTTGTATTTTGTTGGTCGAACGCACTTATTGTAAGTCGCTTTGGATAAAAGCGTCAGCTAAATGTAATGTAATGTAATGTAATGACAACAACAGCTTAAAAAAAACTATTTCCCTCAAAGAAAAAAACAAACATGCCCTGTTGTCTCAAGAAAAAAGTGCAAAAGGAAACATCCATTGCCGTGTTGGCTCCCAGCTGGAAAAACGGAATGGGGTGGTTGGTTTCAGGTGCAGTTTTAGGTTGGTCGTATAGCTTTTGTTGCTACCTTTTTAAAACAAATGCAATATACCGGCAGCTCATTCAAGTCCGTATAAGGTTCGCCTTGTTGATTTGGCTTAATTCCAAAATATTCCCACACCGGAGATGTGGAATTAGGTTTTGCAACCAATTCCATTTAACTTTAAATTCCCCTCGAGTAAGTCACACGTTGTCTCCTGCTTGTCTCTATATTATTTATCTAAAACTCTGTGTCCTGACTAAGCGGCAAACTCTGGGGAAGAGCCGGGACGCCAATACGGAAGTGACACACACTGCAGTTCCAGTGGCGGCCGGCCCATAGGGGCGCTAGGGGCGCCGCCCCACCTCTTCCCACATACAAAAAAATATATTAAAAAATATATTAAATAAAAAATATATTTAAAAAAAAGAAATTGTTGAACAAGGTAAATATCATACAATTGGTATCAGTAAAATGTATAATCTACAATAAAATCTCATTTAAAATTGTGTTACGATGTCTAAAGTTACTGATAAGTCACATGTTTCCTGCCTGGCCTTGCCCGTGGCATTATTTTATCATTACCGGGCGGAGCCCCCGAGACAAACAGCAGCAACCAGCACGTTGCAACGAGGGCGCTCACGTTGGCGCCCACGTTGCTGACGTGCGTTGACGTGAGTTGACGTGAGTTGTTTTTTAGACTCGTGAGTGACCAAGGTGTTGGACGCAGTAGTTGGATGAGAATGGCTTTGTGTGCAGGTGGAGTCGCCGGAACTCGGGCCGGACCCAATTCCGTTCAAGAGCTAATCTCCAATCCTTTCGAAAGGAGAAGTTTGGGAGATAAACTGTTGCTTAAAGACCTTGGACCGGACCAACCCGATTTGTATATATCGCAGCAAGCTTGTGAAAAAGACAAAACGTATCAACGAGGCTTCTCACGTAGCTGGTACACCAGAAAGGCATGGCTAGCTGGATGCAAACAGGTAAATGCTGTCTTTTGTTTCCCATGCTTGCTCTTCAAACAGCCGGGGACAGATACGATCTGTTCAGAAACTAGACAAAAGTGAAACAAGTACAAACCACAGACTGTCTGTGTCATGGAGAATACAGTCGCTGGTTTATTTATGTCTGTATAGGCCGTTGTTGTGAGTGTGGACGGTCGGAGCTAACGTTAGCTTAGCCAAGCTCCATTTAGAAAACACGCATTTTAAAAGGGTTTTTCGCCTGTCGTCTGTCTGCAGACTTGTCAAAGCGTTAATTCATGGTTTTTACTAACCGGTATCAGTATGTTGTTACTTCGGCATCATTTTGAAACGTGTATTACAATTAAATCACGGTCAAATATGTTCATCTTGTTGTAGTTGTAGCCCCCTTGCCAGCGATTCTCTCTCTAGTTTAGCATGCTCAGCCCGACTCAGCCTGGTTGTTCCTGGCCCTAGAACCACGATTTTATGGGGCCAGAAAAACTGTGAATTAGGACCCGCTAGCCGGTACTAGGCCAAGTGGAAACACAACCAAAAACGGGCCCCGCACGGCTCGGCACGCTTAAAGCGAACTCCGCGCTGCACTGGAAACGCGCCATTACATCACCAGAAGTCCTAATTTAAGGGGTCATTTCTCCCCAAAAAAATGTTTTTACTCACTATATCAACAGCCCCACCAAAAATATTTTCCACCAGCCGCCACTGTGCAGTTCATATATTGGCCGATAGGGACTGACTGCAGAAAGGAGCAATTTCCATAGATCCCCATGTTAAAATGCCCAACTTTACAGCATAAAAAAACATGTTTCTACCCATGGATGCAATACATATTATTATGAATATAGTTAGATTCCACCTTCATGATTATGGATCTGTGAGTGAATTGTTTTCTAACACGACCTTTTTATTTATATTAGGTCTTAAAGTGTTTGCATAAATTAGGGCGTGATCACATTGAGTGACAGCTCTGTCAAGTGACTGCTGCTGCTAGCTTCTTGTCTCTCTGCTAGCTGCTCCGTGAAGCTACAGGCACTCTGCCTGCTCAGTTAATCCAGGGAACGCAACTTGACCCCGGCCGTGTTTGTTTGTTCTTCATGCTTATATATCGGACTATTGTGACTCTCTCTGCGGTTGAAACAGACGGTGCATGCATGCGGTTTTGCGGTAAGTGAAAATCGAGTACTTATTTATGTGTTAATGATTTTAATCAGCTACGTAATGAATGTTAAGGCTTGGGTTAGCGTGTAAGCGAGTGGTAGCTACATTGGTGCTTACGATGCTAATCGTAGCCTCCAAGTTAAAATCATAGACTGTATATATAAAGGTTAAAACGAAATAGACAAGTGTTAAACGTTAAGTGGGATAATACTGTTGAACAAACGGCTTCTGTTTGAGGTTGATAAAATAAGGTCATCCTTGTAACTTAGAGAGATATTTTATTATGTAGGTAGGAACTGTATGCATCGCTAAGGTTAATTTAAATTGGCTATGCTCAAGTATGTAGACAAGCTAATGTCGAAGTAGTGTATGTGAAATCAACCTCACAATAAGATGTATATTACAATTATTAATGTTGTAGAGGAAACTTCTGTGTAGCTATGCAGTGGGAGTCACCGACTCAGGAAGGAGACACGGGAAGAGCAGTAGCTTTGATGTCAAACACATGATGGTTTATTTGGAGTTAACGGCCGGAGGATTCACATCACAAGTCCAAGAGTCAGAGGTTCTGACTTCACGGTAGAGTTGCCACGTCAATTCTGGAGAGCCTCTCTCTTGCCAGCCCATCTAACTGGTTTCGCAGAGAGTAAACAACATATTTGAGAAGATAGCCTAAACAGTGTGGGAACACTGAGCTACTTGCCTCGGACACCTATGACCTCGAAGATTTCACCTTGGAGTCCACAAATACAGAGAAGGAAGTGTCCCAGTGTACCCACAACACAGACCATCTGTGACCCAGTATTGACCGGTCACAGAATGGGAATAATAACATTATTGGCTAAGCAGCCTGTGTCCTTAAAGAAGGTAAACAGACATCAAGGTTTGTCCTGTATGTTACATCTTGGCGTCTATGACAATTATTTCCATAACAGTCCTCTCTTTTTACATTTATGATAACCTAAAAACATTAGTCTAATAATAATTTGGTCAATAATTAACTCAATAGGCGTCTCCAGATTCGAGTGTGGTCTCACCTTACATTAAATACATCACAAAGTGGAATAAGATTGAAACATTCAATCACAATGATTGATACAGCCAATCATAATAGAAAAAATCATCTCTCATCAGTGTTTGATCATCTTTTGTCAAAAGCATAATAATGAACACACATAAAACACAGGTGCACAATGGCTAAATATTTGTTTTTAAACTAATATATTTTATCATTGACCATTAGTTAATTTCATTCATCAAACTATAAAATCAAAACCAGCTTGCCGCTTTAAAGATTTACTTCAAGGCAATCACTAGTCAAAAGCATTTTAAAACTCAGGATCGTAAGAGATCCAGCTACAAATGTACAGTTAGAGTATAGAATTCACACTGGTGATTTGATCAATCTGTAATCTGCAAAAGTGCAGTGTCCTCAATTTTAGGATTACTTTTACGTTTACTTAAATACGCTTTAGTCAAGAGTAAGGCACTTAGTGAAATCAATACATTCATTTTAGTCAAGTACATTGTTCAAAATCTGAAAAGGAAAAGTTAGGCAAATATTCAAAGACGTTTGTAAAAACCTGGAAAGGAAGGATTAAACATTTTTAAACCTTGAATTATTACATTTGTAAATGCTACCACTGATCTGTACCAAATTAAGTCTAT
Source organism: Gymnodraco acuticeps (assembly GCF_902827175.1). Taxonomy (NCBI): domain Eukaryota; kingdom Metazoa; phylum Chordata; class Actinopteri; order Perciformes; family Bathydraconidae; genus Gymnodraco; species Gymnodraco acuticeps. Next base: position 183,495 of record NW_022990138.1, on the reverse strand, counting down.
CAATTATTCCTATTAGCCATACTTACCTGTGCTACTTATGGTACTTGGAAAGGATTCGTCTGTGTTTATCTAATGTTGAGAATATCAATTTCTTTAAATTATACTTCTCTAATTTGAGGATCGAATATGCTACATAATTGTTATATGAAATATTATAAATATTTGTTTTGGGCCAAAACTGAAATTAATCCAGTACTTGAAACATCATTGTAGGTCTTTCTATGCATGGATAATACATTAAAGAGTAGTGTTGTTAAGCCTGATTGCTGGATTCAAATCCACTAGAGTGCATGTACCTATCCAGAGGGGAGCCAGAACTTGATAGAGCTTGTCGCCGCACAACCAAACGTAATCTTGTGGCGAGCTAAACCCCACATCACTGGGCCAGGCCAGTTGTATTGCTCACGGTTGCGTTGTCGTTTTCCCAGGCGAGCCGTCATCACGAGGTGGGAATGCTCCATGGGGTGTGTGTGTATTCCTTCGGTCGATTTTGTGACACGGACAGTCAGACTCCGCACACCGGTAACACAAACGAGGAACCAGAGAGCATATGGAACCGCTCAGCTGGCACTCGCTTGTGACACCTTGTGTGTAGTGTGTTTTGGTGTATGTAGTGCAAGTGTGGTGCAAGTTGGTGATTAGGACACATCACTTGTTGTCATCTACTTTTGTTGGTGACTAGGACACATCACTTGTTGTCATCTACTTTTGTTGGTGACTAGGACACATCACTTGTTGTCATCTACTTCTGTTGGTGACTAGGACACATCACTTGTTGTCATCTACTTTTGTTGGTGACTAGGACCTTGCAGTGGCTGGCGTGGACCCACGTAGCTCTCTCTCTGACCCTTGGCCTTCAGAGCTGTCCTACTGTAGTTATTGGGTTAACACTTGATAGGGATGTTTTCCTGAGTGCAGACAACTCAAGGTAATGGATTAGCACATTATCATTTAAATACAAAAATAGGATAGGCCCCTCAGAATTATTTGGGAGCCTTCCTGAGACATGCACATGCATAAATGTAAGGTTTGTGTTAGTCATTTAACATGCAAGAATCATAAACTCATCAGTCCAAAGTAGAGAAATGTTATTGTAATTTAAAGGTGAGCTAGTTCCTGTGGATATCACCCCTTCTCAATGATTCTAAATGTTATATGAATTCACCATTACCGTTTGATAACATATTAGTTTATCAGAAATATTTTCCTCTTCCATAAAACAGGTTTGAGAAATAAATGTTCCAATATAAAATCAATTACTCAATATAATTGACTCTTCCCTCCCTTTTCTTACATATGTCACATATGAAATAATAACTTAGGAGTCTATTTAAGCATGGTGTAATCTATTACTCGAGAAGACTCAGTATCACCTGTGTGCAGCTTCCAAAAAAACAAACAATTGTGAGAAACATATATTATGCAGGAAATGCATACCTTTGTTAAAAAACAAAGCATATCTGATTTGGGAGGAAAAGCTTCATCCCCCTTAACATCTGAGTTATTACTGAAAGCATAGCATGAATGAGTGGGTGTCTGAGGGTGTTTTTACTGAGAAATGTCAAACACATTCAAAACCTTACATTTGAAAACAGGTTTGCATTCCTTCTCTTAAAATGACGTTATCATGGAAACAATAAAAGCTCATTGTTTTGATGTAGAATCTATCAATTGAATCGTTAGAGCAGAACAGAATGGTCGTATTGTAGCCTGAGTACCGTGCAGCCTTCAGTTTCACCAGGTGGAAACATTGTCCATATAATGTGAATACATGTAGAACTTAGAGGCTCCTGACATTAGGCCTATTTTAAAAATAGTAGGGGCTTTTAACAGCTTGCCAACCTACAGGCATCCTCTGCATAGCAGTATGAATAGCCTTAAAAAAAACAACCCACTCTGCGGTAACGAGAGTCATATTTCTGAACCAAATGCCCTAAGTTAAGCCGTTAGTCCCATCTGACTGACCCAAGGGTTGGTGCTGGTGTGACTGGGAGGCTTCCAGGTGTTCAAAGCGGATGTCAAGCTTTCAGTTCATGGCTTGGTGGGGGGAGTGGCCCACGTGAGACAGTATTGTTCAGTCTGAGGAGCGGCATTGTCTCTGGAAGCAGGTAATGGTGTCCATTCTCAGACCAGACCATTAATGTCATTTCATGTAGAGCAGCCATAGCATCTCTGACTGCACTCAGCCGGACTGTCAGAACTGGATGACTCTTAGTGAAATCGTCCAAGGCCATAGACAGAATGGAACCACGTACCAACAAAAGGGACACAAGGTCATCAATGTCTCTCTTTACCATTGGCCTAATTGCACAACAAATTAGTGGGAAAAATGTGGAGCACTAATCCATCATGTGAAATGTTGAGTTAATCTAAATAATTCCTTATGGGTTGAAATTAAATTAACATTAGAACTAAAGTCAGTCATAATTGGACTTTGCACGGATCCGAATCTAAGCAATACACCATTTCCCCAGCTCTGTAATGAAAAGGATAACAAGATTAGGTACATTACAGGAGTGTTCCACACCCAAACATGCACACTTATCTTATTCTAGTAGAGATTAGAGGACAAGGTCTAATATTGTGAACAAAATGATCAATTCAAAGTTATTTTGTTTATTATATGTTATGTACCTAATTTAATTTAATAATTAATCTTGAATTACTAATAACTTTACAAAAATTTTTTTTTACAATTTGGATGAAGTGATTACTCATCCAAAGTGTGTGTGTGTGTGTGTGTGTGCGCTTGTCTGCCCAAGGTTTCAAACATTTGGGACAGTACAGCAGTGAGAATGTTATGAGAACCAATCTGTTGTTTATATTAAACTCGAAGGAAGCTAGACTGGAACATTTTAAATAAATCAAAACACTTGCACATTAATTAAATACATTTCACATTTAGCTCGAGCTGGGTTCAATACTTTTCTTTATGGTATTAAAATTGGGCTCGAGTAGAACCCCTGGATTTGGCTTGCAACACAAAGTGATACTGATCTCTGTAGGACTTGGAAGTGTTATGATTCAAAGTGCCTGTGAAAGAGAGGCCCTTGGAAAACAACACCTATTTTGTAACTGTAATTACCTATTTTAAAGAAATTGCAACATTATACTTTTAAAGAATTGCTCAATTAATTTAACACATTTATTATGCACACAATAAAAACTTCAACAAATATATTGATCCTGGCTTAACCAGCAACCTTTACTCTGTTGTTCATAAGCTCGGTTTCAGAAAACTTGTCAGTAGTTTAACAACTATTTTAATTTTAGTAATGTCTATGGAGACCAATTGGTTGATACTAGAAATAATTTGGAGCAGTTTAATAAAGAATGTTAAACTATTTTTAAACTGTAATTGAACTTCAACTTATATTAATTCCCTGATTCCAGTGGCCAGTTGGAACAGAATAATTAACACAGTTTCCATTTTGCTGCAACAGCGCAAAAGGTTTCAACAACAATTAGTATTATGTCTGAGTCTAGTTCTGCTTTGTTTCGGAATGTGTTCAATACATTACGTTTTTATTCATTATTACTATACAATACATAGATTAAGAATAAATGAAACAAATAATACAACATTGACCTAAAAAAACAGATTTTGCAACCCTCATCTCCTCAGGCAGGTCTCTGAGGGTCTCGGGGCGCAGGACGGGGCATAGGGTTTATACAAGGTCACAAAGATATCTTAACATACCAGCAATACCATTTAAAATGGATTCTTAAAGCAATATAATCTTATTTTCTTCTTACACCTAGCGCTCACCCTGAACAGTGGCTTCTTGTTTACATTTTCCCCTGCACTCAGAGGCAGGACATAAAAACACTTTTTATTTTTCTCAAGTCATTTACTTTTGGTGAGATAACTACAGTTTAGTTCATTTTACCCTGTCTATGGACTGATTAATTATTGTTACAAAACATACACAAGACGGCGGGACAAACCAATATAGACCCCCATACAAACAATCAGACAAACAAAACATGAACTCTTAATAAACACCAGCGCGACAGCAAAGCTCATCCAGCTCAATTTAGTCCGGATTTTAGAGATCTTAGAGGGGGTGGGAATTCTCTCCAGTGCGGCGTCTTCTCACGCCTCACCCTTGCATACAAGTTATTTATCGGTGCCTAAAAGCCGTCCAAGAGCGGTAACTAGCTTATCCTCTTGCGACAACCACTAGGCTATTTGTTTCTAGTGGCGCTGTGCCCCCCCGATCGGAGCCCACAGACTTTTCCCCTGCCCTTTCTCTCCAAACAACAGCTCAGTTGACTGTAGTCCGTACGACCAGCCTATATCTACTCGCCATCGAGTTCACCTCAAGGTGAAACACAGTTTGCCTATGCTTGCTTGCCACTACACACCTCTGATCAATTAGCCTATAATTGTATGTATGCACTCCTGACCGCTACCTGCTCCAGAGAGCCGTAGCACATCGGGTGATGCACGCACTTCGCGCTGGCCCGTCTAACCATGAGAAAAGCGGTCCTAAACAACGAGTGCTTTTAGACCGTCCCGTTTGAAGGACGGCGGTGCCGTGAGTTAAAACCTATACAAAAAACTGTGATTTTCTCCCTCTCCGCCTGCACTGCTCCGCCCCACACACACACAGTGAGGTTTCACACACACACACGCAAGGCTGCAGCTGGAGCCGTGTTTTTACAGAGAGGTGATAGCAGTAATATCTCTGGTTGCTTATTTTCAACTGCTATGTTTGGCCGCTAAGACCCTCAAAATCCGGCGATTTGTCCAATACAAATCTTTTACATTGCTTACAATTCACACAGAAGCTCCACTTCACTGATGCTCTTTCCTTAAGGTATCTCTAAACATGAGCTGTGTATGCCTGTATGGCACTTCCGTCCCGAGCAGCACACACAGAGGAAATCAGCCAGGACTGAGTCCCCAGACACTGATCCCCTGGGTTTATCATCCCCAAATGTTCATTAACCAAAAGGAAACGCAGCCGATCAGTTTCACAGGTAATTTTAGGATACCGTCAATCACAGATTCTGATAAGGCAATGTCCAAAGTAGATTTGAAAATCACACTTACCAGAATCTGAAGATCTGTTGGCATCCTGCCGACAACGCCAATTTGTAGAGGAAACTTCTGTGTAGCTATGCAGTGGGAGTCACCGACTCAGGAAGGAGACACGGGAAGAGCAGTAGCTTTGATGTCAAACACATGATGGTTTATTTGGAGTTAACGGCCGGAGGATTCACATCACAAGTCCAAGAGTCAGAGGTTCTGATTTCACGGTAGAGTTGCCACGTCAATTCTGGAGAGCCTCTCTCTTGCCAGCCCATCTAACTGGTTTCGCAGAGAGTAAACAACATATTTGAGAAGATAGCCTAAACAGTGTGGGAACACTGAGCTACTTGCCTCGGACACCTATGACCTCGAAGATTTCACCTTGGAGTCCACAAATACAGAGAAGGAATGTCCCAGTGTACCCACAACACAGACCATCTGTGACCCAGTATTGACCGGTCACAGAATGGGAATAATAACATTATTGGCTAAGCCGCCTGTGTCCTTAAAGAAGGTAAACAGACATCAAGGTTTGTCCTGTATGTTACATCTTGGCGTCTATGACAATTATTTCCATAACAAATGTCATATTTCAAGATGATTACTTAGATATTACAATATGGTTGGTTGAGCTGGAGTTCATTATCGAGCTTACACGTTAACGTCACAGTCATCTGAAGAACGAACCCAAACCTTGTTGTTTTTATTAATTGCATTACCAAATGCGTATCAAATAAACAGTAAGCATTGGTAACACAATTTCCAAAGTTACAGTAAAATAAAAAGGACCCTGACTCGGACAATACACAATCTAACATGTTCAACAGAAGATAATAAGTTATATTGTTTGTACACATGGTACTTTACATATATATATCTGTTTGTTTAAGGTGTCCAGGTGATGCAGACAGGCTGGACCAGAGAGTGAGAGACAGAACTGGACTCCTCACAGCAGTGAACTTCAGCACAGGTACAAAGACTCTTTTTTTCATACTGTACAAAGAGGAAAGATATTTGTTTAAATGAATGAAGTATTGACTTGAATACACTGATATACATTCCATTAAACAATACTAAATACTAGATCACCTACACATCAGTTAAGTTGAGGGTTTTTTCCATGAAAAAAGTTACATTTAGATGTTAACAAGCAATATGACTTTGTCAGCTTTCTAATTTAATGTATTGAAGGCAAAGATATTTAACACATAGTGAGAACTGCTACTATTTATCTCTCAATATTGTCTGTAAAAACGTGGTAAAAGTTATTCTTTCAGTGAGACAACAGAGCAAGCTTCTACAGTTGCACTACGTTTTGTAACAGTTAAATATTATTTTGATAATAACATATATTTCATGTTGATGAACTTCATACTGTTCATTCATAATCTGATTGTCTTTGTAGCTCACTGTTGAAATAAAAAAAACATTACAATTACAAAATAATTATATCTACAGCCCCCACTGCTTTCATAAAATAACACACTTGTTCTGCAATAATATGTTTTATGTTTCCTGTAATTTTTGTTAGGAAAGGACATGCCTGAAAGTCTCGACATTTTCTCCTTCTCTGAGGGTCAAGAAGAACATCCAAGAGGAACATTAAAAGCTGATGTTATGAGATGTTAAGACCAGTACACTAAGAAACTACTTTTATTGTAAAAACACAGTCAGCTGATCGAATGCAGCTATTTCCACATCTACACTCCATCAACTGATTATTTCTATTTGCCTCACTTTATGAGCTTCACATCACTTGTACCGCAGAGTTTGCAATGTCACAAATAAATGGGGCCAATCTTCAGTCAGATGTGAATGTGTAATCTAACATTTTTAGTAAGAATAATGGACGAAAGGAGTGCAAATACAAATACAATTTATTGAAATGTGAACCAAAAGTTAATCAAACATGTTTTAAATAAAAAGCACATATGGACAGAAGGTGTAAACCTATTAAATGTATAAGTAAACACATTTAGTCAAATAAAGTGACAGACTAGGCCTGTGCAGTTGGTATCAGCTATGCCCAGCATGGGCTCCTCCATCAGGCCTGGTCCTCCTCGCTGAGGAAAGACCCTCAGTCCTCTCCAAACCAACAGACAGGACGTCCATCACACGGAGGTTTCTCCCTGAAGTCTCTGCAGCTCTCTGGACACCAGGCTGTCTCAATCCGTCCACACTGAATATGAGATTGGGAAAATGAAAATAATAAATGCTTTAGACAATAAGAAACATAAAGTTGACTGTTGAGTTGCTCAGTTTTTTTAGATTGTCAATACTATTACTGTATAACTAATATCTCAGGTTAAGAGGCACTTTCAAATAAAGATTGGTCTTTAAATACATTGTGTCTTTTTAATTGTTTGTCTAAAGTCAAGGATCTAGAACTGGTACTTAGTTTTAATGATACAGTCTGGTTATTATGCTGTTTGGAGGAGGCCTCACAGGTAAGAGCACTAACTAGCTACCATCACATGTACCTTAGCTTGACTTAAATGTATTAAACGTATAATTAAGTGATATCAAAATATAAATAACTAATGTCATGCAAACATATTAATATTTGCTTGATTCCAGTGTTGAATTTAGCACAATTGCATACACACGTTAAGGGATTTTAAGATTCTGAAGTATTATGTTAAAAACTCAATAACTTTATAGTTTTGCTGAATAGTTTCAACTTTCATGTCCTGTTACCTTAGAAACGTAAAATGCCACGGTAGTGTGCAGATGTGCATGTTAGCTTAGTTTGGTAGCTTCAGCTAGCTCTGGAACTTCCACCTCGGTGGCAGGAGGTCCCCGCCTCGGCTCCGCCTCTTTGCCCTTATTTGGAGCAGGCTGGAGAAGGCGCGAGTTGAACTCTGACGTCACTGTCGAGCCGTTAGTGGCCGACTCCGCCTACTAAGGCTTCTCTGCAACTCTGCAGAATCCTATGGGTGACGTCACGGACCCTACGTCCATTTATATATACAGTCTATGGTCCTGACCCCCCCCGCCCACAGCGCCCCCCGGGCCGGCAGCCAAAGCGCGCCTGGCCGGACACAGCGCACCGGGCCGGCAGCCACAGCGCGCCTGGCCAGTAGACAAGCCAGTACTCGAGTTGAGGGGGATGAGGGGGGATGGCATCCCCCCTGAAATAAAAACGGTCAAAAATCATCCCCCTTCTAAAACTGCCATTCCCCTTTCCATCCCTTATGTAATTTTATCAATGAACGTGGCACTGGTATTACTGCTATTTCAACATGAATTTTGCGCATTTTGAGTCAAATACTGTGGGCGAGGGAGCATGCACACACGCAATGACATTTTTACCAAGTCACTGACGCTATACTATGCGAGTGCCCTAGAGGGCGCCAGAGCGCCGTGATGCGCCTGTTTGATCGATGACAGAAGCGCAGGTAACGGTCATCACAATGGCCAAGTGACCAGGAGGACAACGCGATCTGAGGGACTTCATATTTAAAAATACTAAAAATAACATTTCAGGTCAGTCAAGAGTCAGTAATCTTAGTCATTACTCAATACTTTAGTCACCAAAGGTGGAATCTATGGACATAAGCAGCAATAACAACTTAGTTTGGAGTTATACGTTTTTCTCTCGTGTTAGCTAGCTGGTAAGACTCAAAACTGTTGATGAAATGATACCACCAGCACCAGAAGAGCTGAAACCCCTCCTTCAAGCAGTGAACACTCTGGTCATCTCCACAGCTGAGTGTGAACGTGGGTTTAGTCCAGTGGTTCTCAAACTTCAAACTTTTTTTTTCTGTCAGGCCCCCCCTTTGGAGAAAAAAAAAGTCGGGCCCCCCCAACACAAATAGTCAGGCTCAGTGGCGGCGCCAGAGATTTATTTTGGGGGTGCTGTGGGGTAGCTTGACGTTTCATAGAGGGTGCTCAAACATTTAGGGTTTCCCATTAATGTACCGGGCGCTACAGTGGAATTTTCTACTGCAACACTCCCCACGCAAATACACAGTGTACCCGCGACTGTTACAATGAAGGCTCGATAATCAGCTCACGGCATATAGGTGTAAGCAGGGGTAAAGTGCTATTTTTATAGGTGGTGCGTGGACCTCGCATAGGGGGTCCGGGGGCAAGTTCCCCCGGGAATATTTATTTTTAAATATTTAAGTTAAAAGCATCAATCTGGTGCACTTTGAGAGCAAAATGACGAGATCTATGGATACATCTCTCAACACCCATTTGAAACAGACTGTTAACAGATTTACTTTTTATTTATGGATATTTTACAAATCACCCTTTTAAACTTTATTCTTTTTTTACATATATTTCATACCTGTTTTTCATTTATTCTCTTATTTTGTATAACCATAATGATCATTTAAACGTGTGCCTCGGAAATAATTGTTTACATTAATGGTGACCAAAACGTTTGAGACCCACTGAGATAACACTGAGAGTCCTTTATCTCACTGAGTCTCTCAGTCTGACAGGAGAGGACTCTGCTCCACTTTGTTGTTGAAAAAACTCCTTATATCCGTTAGCTCTCTCTCGCTCGCGCACACAAAATGGCTCGTTACACACACACACACACACACACACACACACACACACACACACACCACACACACACACACACACACAACACACACCACACACCACACACACACACACACACACACCACACACACACACAGTCGAGCTTTAATGAAACACAGAGACCCAGACGTAATAGTACTGTACTGCATCATATTATTTTCGAATCAATAATTTTTCAAATTATGATTTTTTTTTTTTTTTTAATCTTTTTTTTTTATAACCATTTTTCCTCCTGGTCTCTCGCGCCCCCCCTGGCATGCCTCTGCGCCCCCCAGGGGCGCGCCCCCCCTTTGAGAACCACTGGTTTAGTCAGATGAACATTTTAACCACAACTAGAAGCTCCCGCATGTCAGCCTTGCTTTTCATCAAGTGTGTTGGCCCTCCACTGAACAAGTTCAGACCAGAGGTATATGTCAAGACTTGGCTTCAAAGCCATTGCTTAGCTAACAATCCGAAAGCAAGAGCCAGAAAAATTGAGACCAAAAAGCATGATTATGAAAATCTTTGGAAACTTCTATGAGATGGGGGAGAGTGGAGTATAGGCAGCCATTGACAACATTGGTCCTATTTTGTATTATCTGTATAATCTTTTTAATATTTTTCATATTTTGTAAACAATTTCAATTTGCACTTAATGCCCTGTTAAAAAAAGTAAATTGGGAATGTTAACGTAAAAATTTGTATTTGAACTGCAATAAAATGATGACGGATCAATATTTTCAATTTTTTTTTCTCAAATTTTTCATGAACAATTTACATAATGATTTAATATCATTATGATAAAAATGTAACCCTTTAGATACCAGTTTTGATCGTAAAAACACTATAATTCAATATTCTAAAAACAATTTTGACTTTATTATTAGTATAATCAGTTGATCCGATCTGAATAATAAATGAGGGACTGTTAACCACAAGATTTGTACCATATACTTCCATTATAACCACATTTTTGTATCCCCCCCCCCTTTCAATTAAAGTGAAAAAAAAGATTTTGCACTAATTGTCCTCTGCATTTGACCCTAAATGTTAGTGGTGCCATGGCAGCCCGGGACCGACTCTAATTCTTGGTCCAACACATCCTCACTCCCAGGTCGGCCTATGTTGACGTTATGTCAAGTCAGCTTTATGTTATGTTACGTTATGTCAAGTCAGCTTTTTCCAACGCAAGGGGGGGGACCTTAGCGTCCATTTTCAACGCAAGGGGGGGGGGCCTTAGCGTCCATTTTCAGCTTTCCGGGATGTCCATATGCTTCTATGGACGCTCATGGAAGCACGGCATTCGTTTGTGTCGGCTGCCCTAAAGGCAATGTGAGCGTCCATTCTCATTGGATAACGGAGAATTGACACACCCAAGTAAGTATTCCCCTTACTGTCGATTGATTTTACAGTGATATCTGCACTACTCATCGACTAAAAACACCAGATTATCCTTGTTAATTACACAACATTGATTGGTTTAAATTGTGTGCAATGCTTTTGTATTTTTCCCCTTCGATTCGGAGAAACAAATATGTTTTCGGAGTAAAGGATGGCAGAAGACACTACACTACCCAAATCCCCAGCTATCGTTTGGACTACACCATGTGCTCTGTTTGACGTCACGTGATCTTCAAATTTCTCCCTGAAGAAAAAAAAAACATGGCCGAACTTCGTTTTTTCTCGATGGAAAATGCCTATTTAAAGTTTAGTTGGCCATTAAAATGCGTTTTGATGTCATTTGATGCGAGAAATATGAGTTGTATTTCAGATTATGTGTGCAGTGGATGTACATGATCTTTAGTTTGCTAGTTATTACGAAGATTACTTCAGGAAATTGCGTCCATAACGTTTTCATTGTTACCAAGGTGGTTGCTAAGGACGCTGCTATCGATATTATTTCTGTTATGTTGTGTAACTGTTTAATGGTGTTATCTTTATTAATGCTACCCCCTTCCCCGTCAATGTATAGTGTTGGTCCACAGCGAAAACATATTAGTTTAACAAAATCCGCATCTAAAGATAGCCTACGTTATTTTCCCCTGTGCAATTCCAGTCTCACATCTCACAGCACATCGTCATTAACAAATCGGAAACAGACCGAAAACATTTTAAAAAAATACAATAATACTTTATTCCGAGTGTGCTTGCTTTCTCTTTGGAAGTCATCACATAACGGCATTGTAATAACGGTTCGGCTGCATTAAATATTACATATCTGCCGTAGTTCTGTATTTATATAGCCCTGATGAGAAACTTCTAGACAAAATATGAGGAACTGAAACGTGACGTGGATCATAAATATATCAGCCATTAAACAACATTTCTTTTCACACAACGTCTCCTTGCAGTATCAACACTAATTCGGCTGCTTTTATATTTGATCCAATTGGTAGATAGGCTGTATTACACCATAAAGGTGCACACCTGATATAAAGGGACACCTAGTGGTTAAAGCATGTTATTGAATTTTCATTATGTTTTCATTAGATATTAATAGGATCCCTATAAAGTATATTAATTACTCGTTATTCTCTACTAATAGTTAATTAAGACTGTATATAATGACTATTTATCACATCCCTTTCAAGATTTCAAGATTTTCTAAGGTTTATTGACATATCATATAGGCCTACACAACTATGGTGTAGTTATGCATTGAATGAAAAACTTGGGTCGCAGGTTCCTCAATAGTGCATTACAAGACATCTATCAATATTTGTGCGTACCTCCAGCAATGTTAACTATGTTGAAGCACTTATTTTAACTGATATTATACATAATGTATTATACTCTTATAAGATGTATGTAGATATTTCATCTCCGACCTTGTCAGGTATTGAACAATCAATAAATAGAGAACACAGAATTGTTTAATATAAAACACAATTTGTGTGATTATACTAAATGATTTACAAATAAACACCACTGCATAATTAACTGTTACACATGCTGATGTAACGCAAATGTTCCAACTTGAGATCAATAAAGTATATCTTATCTTAAGCTGATGATGGCTATACTGCCATATTTGCAAAATGTGCCTCTGAACCTTGACAAGTGCATGTTCAGCGGCTTATCAATTAATGTAATGTAATGTAATGTTACAATTAACAACAGGGGTCACAAACATAAGACCAGCTGTTAAATAAAGCTCTTCTGACCTTAGCTGGCATGTGTGTATATATATATATTAATGCTGCCCATTATGGGCACAAGCATTTTCACCCATTATTAATTATATGTTTTAAATGTGAGTGTTTCCTATCCCCTAAACCTCCAGGGATGTACACAGTTAATACTGGCAAACTTCTTATTATGGGAAATACGAAAACGTCTTTTAAAACTACACTCCCAGTAGAGACGTGCCATAGATACAGAACATGTTGCGAAACAGAATAGCCAGCATTTGTAGTTCTGGGGACAGGGTGGGGGAGGGGGGGGGGGACGCGTGGACCCGTAGAAATCCAGTTTTGGACAGTCTGACGTGGTTCCATCCCATTTCAAGTGCTGTTCGAGGCTCGGGCGTAACCTCGTAACCCTCGAGCACACTCTCCAATCACAGAGCTTGAGGACTATCACGGGGTTGTCAAACAGAGCACATGGTGTAGTCCAAAACGATAGCTGGGGATTCTGGGGTAGTGTAGTGTCTTCTGCCAATCCTTTACTCCGAAAAAAACATTTGTTTCTCCGAATCGAAGGGGAAAATACAAAAGCATTGCACACAATTTAAACCAATCAATGTTGTGTAATTAACAAGGATAATCTGTGTTTTTTAGTCGATGAGTAGTGCAGATATCACTGTAAAATCAATCGCAGTAAGGGGAATACTTACTTCCGGGTGTACAATTCTCCGTTATCCAGAGAATGGACGCTCACATTTGCCTTTAGGGCAGTCGACACAAACGAACGCCGTGCTTCCATGAGCGTCCATAGAAGCATATGGACATCCCGGAAAGCTGAAAATGGACGCTAAGGCCCCCCCCCTTGCGTTGAAAATGGACGCTAAGGCCCCCCCCCTTGCGTTAGAAAAAGCCGACAGGGGACTTGACATAACGTCAACATAGGCCGACCTGGGAGTGAGGATGTGTTGCTTGGTCAAGAGCAATGAAAGGAGTATCTGAACATCCATAACATGCATGTTGTTTTAGGAGTATAATAATGATCTTTATGCTGGTTGGTCTCCCACCCTCTGCGGGTTATCAGCACAAATTATGTCCCCATATGATAAAATCCACCATCCCCCCTGATTTTTTTTACAACTTGAGTACTGGACACAGCACACCGGGCCGGTAGACACAGCGCGCCGGGCCGGTAGAGTAGCCGGCAGCCACAGCGCGCCTGGCTCAAATGCTGGTCACATCCTTATGTAAACAAACACGCATGTAAACGGAAATGTATCGAGGTTAGAAAAGTTATCGATTTCATTTTTATTTATCGTACGATAAGTCAATTAATTGCTTATCGCGACAGGTGTGCGTGCAATATACCAGCGGGCCAGATCTAATAATAATTGGAAATGATCCTGCGGGCCGAAATTAAATCTACCACGGGCCGGATTTGGCCCGCAGGCCTTGAGTTTGACATGTGTGCTCTAGAGTCTTTTTTTTCAGGTTTTTTGTGAAAGTCAAAACGGGTGTTTCTTTTGTTTTTGGGAACACCACACCTCTATAAAATATGATTTTCTCAATTAAAGTTCCTTTATTCCTCCACAGAGGGCAGTTATTTGGGGCAATGTGCCGACGTATTTTATATTATTTATGCTATTTCGAGATCTTGCACCGCACCCTCAGATATTTACCTGTGGGCATCAGATAAATCTATCTAAAAAAAAATCTAATTTATCAACACAAACTAACCCAAACCATTACATCAGGAGTGGATGACAGTCAACTTTAAAATATAACCTAAGTTGTTTTCAAGTACAAACCTTAACAAACATTTACGGTTGAACATGGTAACGATGAGAGGTTTATCTAACTAGAACCTCTCTCTGCAACAAAGAGGCGCTGCTGGGAGTTGAACCCAGGATCTCCTGTTTACTAGACAGGCGCTTTACCGTTAAGCCACAGCACCACGTCAACAGCTGACGTTCGTCTCAGTTACTGGGCTGAGTAGTGTTCATTTCGTTGACTAAAAATGTTTTTAGGCTGTACAAATGCCATCAATAACACTCTTGAATTTTCTAAGCGTATGTTTCTGTTATTATAACCAAACCCTCTCATATGCTCTAGTAGAGTCTTTATTTCAGGTTTTTGTGTGGAAGTGAAAACTGGTGTGATTCTTTGCTTTTAGGAACACCCAACCTCTATAAATTATTATTTTCTCAATTGCAGTTCCTTATATAGATATTTACCAGTGGGCATCAGATACATATAGTTATAAAAATCTACCCTTATAAACACAAAACTAAATCCAAACCATTGCTTGATAACAGTCGACTTTAGACCATAAACGTAGTCGTTTTCAAGTACAAACTATACCAAACATTTTCGATTGAATGTAATTGATCATGGTAACGATGAGCGCTTTATTATAGCTCTCGGCAACAAAGAGGCGCGTGCTGGGAGTTGAACCAGGATCTCCTGTTTACTAGACAGGCGCTTTTACCGTTAAGCCACAGCACCATGTTAACAGACGTAGCTGTCCTCACTACTAGGCTGACTAGTAGTGTTCATTTCGTTGACTGAAACTATGACGAAATATGTTGGACAACGACTTATTTTTCCATGACTAAGACGAGACGATGACGAGACGGCACCGACGTCAGTAAACAATATGTAACGAAATCAACATGCAATATCGTTGACGAAAAATTACGAGACGACAAAATGTAGTTTATTAGATGAAAAACGTTGCCAAAATCTCGCTTTACTTTCCTTGAAGAAAAGGAGGAGACGAAATATTATCCAAAGATAACATAACATCTCTTATAATCAGTTTTTCTAAGCTAAGCAGTTCCATTTCCGGTGCTGCGTCTGTGAACGGAATGAAAGAAAACTACTGAATATATTAACTAGGAAGAACAGATTTTGGGGGGGTGCTGTGGCTTAGCGGGTAAAGCGCCTGTCTAGTAAACAGGAGATCCTGGGTTCAACTCCCAGCAGTGCCTTTTTGTTGCGGAGAGCAACACAATCTATTTAGATAAAGCTCTCATCATACCACGTTCAATTACATTCAATAGTAAATATTTTGAATGGTTTGTACTTTAAAACGATAGTAATGTTTGGGTTAGTTTGGGTGTATAAAGTAGATTGTTTAATCTAGATTGATTTGATGCCCACTGGAAATGTCTATATAAGGAACGGTAATTTAGAAAATCCTAATTTATAGGGGTTGGGTGTTCCTAAAAGCACCCGTTTTCACTTTCTACTGACAAATAAAAACCTGAAAGAAAGACTAGTCCAGAGCATATCGGTTATAATAACAGATACCTTTAGAAAATTCAAGACCAATGGCTATTGTTTTTAATATTATAAACATGTTGTGCTCCAGTGGCGCAATCGGGTCAGCGCGCGGTAACTTATAAAACATTCAAAGGATATTATCTGGGTTAAACTACTTGGAGTGAAGCAGACGGAGACCGTTTTCGGTGCTCATTAAATAGTAGTCATTAATTAAATCTCACAGGCCAAATATTGAAATAAGGGTTTGGTTAGTTTGGGCTTATATTAGTGCATTCCCCATATAATACTTGACCGGGACAGGATGCAAACATTACAGCTCAACACATTGTGGCTTTTGGGACTTTATGAATAAAATGTTATAGAGCCTGAAACATTTTTTGTGGAAATAAAAGGAAGCAATTGATGTTTAATTGAGGAGGTGGGAAATACGAATCATAAGGCGCTGTGGCTTAGTGGTAAAGCGCCTGTCTCGTAAACAGGAGATCCTGGGTTCAAATCCCAGCAGTGCCTCTTTGTTACAGAGAGGTTCTCTACAGATGAGTCAATTTGATATGGTTTATATAATCAGTCACACCAAAACTGCCATTGCAAAATCTCTGCATATGCAGACCTGCGCCGACTGTCAGCCGGTGTGTCGCACACAGTGGAGTGAAGCACATTGTTTCCCCTTCCAAATTGGTCCGCAGCAGCAGCAATCTCTCCCCCGGAGAAACGCTACCGCCGGTCGGTTAAGTTATCCCTGCCAGCCACACATCACGATGGAAGAGTATTTTCACTATCAAGCGTGAGCTCCACAGTAAAAGCCGGATGAAACCGCGGTTGTGTCTGAAGCACGCGGTGTTCTCAGCAGCTGTGTGCCCGCCTCACCGGCTCTGAGTCTCGGTGTGACTGTAGTAATATACCCGGTCCTCCACCCACGCTGCTGCTGCCGCCTGATGACAGCTCTCAGCCGGGACACCCCGCGCCGCCTACCGGTGATACCGAGGATCTGCAGGAATCTTGTCCATTATTACAAAATAAATGTAACATAACGGAAAATGATTGGTGCACGTGAACATTTTTGGACATCTGACCAAAAGTGTTATTTTTGTTTTGTTAAAGTCAGAATGTTTAGAAAAAGTCACTGCAGTATTAGCTGTGTTATCCACCCGTGAAGTAATTGTTTGGTTTAGTTTGGGTGTATAATTAGAAACTACACTTTTTGAACCACATTTATCTGATGCCCATTGGTAAATATCTGGGAGTGCAAGATCTCAAAAAGGTATAAATACAATGAGACAGCACTTTGTGACACATCCTATTACCTTGATGACAAATGTTAAGTACAGTAGTGGATTTGGTACTTTTGATATTACATATATATTTTTTGTAATGTTTCTGATCTAGTATTTTTTCAAGCGATTTTTCTAAGCGATTGGAGCATCCCCAGGCAGCACAGCAACCCATGGTGGAGACTATATGCCAGGACAACACGGAGGAAAAGGCACAGACAAGCTGCATGATATGCTATTTGATGTTTATTGAATTCCATTTATTACAATGGATGTTCCTAAAACAACACATTTAACATCATCATCATGCTGCTGCTAGTCCTTTGACTCATTGTGCTGTCAGTTGACAATCTTTGATAGGCACCTGTCGGTCTCCTGTCCTTTCTGAAAGTCATAAAGATTAAATTACTCATGTATATTACTTAGGTCCTCAATTACCATGGGATTACTGAAACCACCATGAATTAAATAAATGGTAGAAATGAATCTAATCTGAATTTTTAAACATTCCTTCCCATCCCCTCCCTCTAAATATATCAATAAACATTAGGATGTGATGCTCATGACTACCATACAGGTTTAAGAACAACATATTTATTTTAAAGAATTCAAAGCAATAAACAACAGCAACACGCTCTTTAACCAAGGCAACGATGGCCTTATGTTAACAAGGCAGGTAAGATAGCTGTTCACACTATCTATGTATATTTTCTACTTTTTTAATGCTATTTTATTTCTATTTTAGATGTTTACATTTTGGATTGTTTATTTCTAGTCTTTTAACTTCTCTTATGTACAATGCCTTGTCTTTTGCTGCTGCAAAGCAAACATTTCGCAAATTGGTATAAATAAAGTATTTAATCCTCAAATACTAGCAAATGTTACTTTTTTAAAACATATTGATCTAACTACATACACATATCGATATGTTGTATAAATATTGCAAATCAAACCCTTTATTGACTAATAATTACCAAAAATCGCAGTTCTATCTTCTGTTATTAACGCATTCAAATGAGCCAGCCGCCACGAACTTCCGGGAACTATCTGAGTCTCCGTGAACCACGTGACTATCAAGCATTTTGGACTTCCGCTGTCGCAACTCTCAAAACGGCTCTGACCTGACCGTGACAAACAGACAAACAGGATGCAAGATTACAGCTAAACATATGTTCGGTTCGGCACTTTATGAATGCACAATCACACAATGGAAGTTAAAAAGTAAGGATGGAAAAACGGGTGCTGTAACTTAGCAGTAAATCGCCTGTGAAGAATGAATGGAAACTACTGACTATATTTACACAACCGAACGGATGCGTGGGCGGGTGCTGTGGCTTAGCGGTAAAGCGCCTGTCTAGTAAACAGGAGATCCTGGGTTCAACTCCCAGCAGTGCCTCTTTGTTGCAGAGAGCAACAAAATATATTTATATAAAGCTCTCATCGTTACCCACGTTCAATTACATTCAATAGTAAATGTTTGGTATGGTTTGTACTTGAAAACTACTTTAAAAAACGACGTTATAGTTTAAAGTGTTCTGTTATTCACCTCTGAAGTAATGGTTTGGGTTAGTTTGGGTGTATAAGTAGATTGTTTAATCTAGATTTGTCTGATACCCCACTGGTAAATATCTTTATAAGGAACGGTAATTTAGAAAACCCTAATTTATAGAGGTTGGGTGTTCCTAAAAGCAACCGTTTTCACTTTCTACGGACGAATAAAAACCTGAAAGAAAGACTAGAGCATAGGAGAGGGTTTGGTTTTAATAAAAGTCCTGTTGTTGCCATTTTATTTTCTGTTAAATAAGGTTAGGTAGATCCGAGTCTTCCTGACAGTTCAGTGTGCCGCTGACCCGGTGTAAATGTATACCGCCGCGCGCCGCACAGACACACAGCTGCTGCCCAACCCCAGCACTGGAAATGTAACTGCTGGGAGAAAAACTGATTATCAGAGATGCTATGTTATCTTTGATTTCGTTACATATTGTTTACTGACGTCGGTGCCGTCTCGTCATCGTCTCGTCTTTGTCATGAAAAAATGAGTCGTTGACGAACATATTTCGTCATAGTTTTAGTCAACGATATTAACACGTGCAGGGATTAGACTAACTGAGAGGACAAAGGGTAGACATGGTGCTGTGGCTTAACGGTAAAGCGCCTGTCTAGGTAAACAGGAGGATCCTGGGTTCAACTCCCAGCAGCGCCTCTTTGTTGGAGAGAGTTTCTATTTTGTCATGGAAAACTAAGTCGTGGACCAACATATTTCGTTTTAGTCAACGAAATGAACACTACTAGTCACCATAGTATCTGAGAATAACGTCGGTGGATGTCACGGTGCTGTGGCTTAACGGTAAAGCGCCTGTCTAGTAAACAGGAGATCCTGGGTTCAACTCCCAGCAGCGCCTTTTTGTTGCCGAGAAATATAATAAATATCTCCTCGTTACCACGTTCAATTACATTCAATCGAAAATGTTTGGTATAGTTTGTACTTGAAAACGACTAAGTTTATGGTCTAAAGTTGACTGTTATCCACCTCTGAAGTAATGGTTTGGATTAGTTTGTGTTTATAAGGTAGATTTGTGTAAACTAGATGATGCCCACTGGTAAATATCTATATAAGGAACTGCAATTGCGTTTTCACTTCCACACAAAAACCTGAAATAAAGACTCTACTAGAGCATATAGGGTTTGGTTATAATAACAGATACATACGTTTAGAAAATTCAAGAGTGTTGGCTATTGATGGCATTTTTACAGCCTGAAAAAACATTTTTAGTCAACGAAATGAACACTACTATTCAACTGCCTAACTTAGACGAACAACGATCGTTGACGTGGTGCTGTGGCTTAACGGTAAAGCGCCTGTCTAGTAAACAGGAGATCCCTGGGTTCAACTCCCAGCAGCGCCTCTTTGTTGCAGAGAGGTTCTATTTAGATCAGGGGTGTCAAAACTCAATTTCATCGCGAGCCACATTCGCATAAAGGTTGCACTCAAAGGGCCGGTTGTAACTATATAAATATTTAATATATATATAAAATAATGTATTATATTACATTATTGCCTCTGAATTGGATTATTATCGGATAGGATAATAACTTAGTAATTAACTATGTCTGAAAGCAGAAGTCCAGGGCAAATAATTGCAAGTCTCTTCAGTGCGCATGTCACAAAACGAGATGCATTGTGGGACATGTAGTTTATGGGCAACGTGCTTCTGTAAAGCGGCATGTAACCGTTTAATAAACGTATTATATTCTTTGCAAGCTCTTCAAATGAAGTCGCGGGCCGGATTTGGCCCCCGGGCCTTGAGTTTGAAACCCCTGATTTAGATAAACCTCTCATCGTTACCATATTCAATTACATTCAATCGTAAATGTGGTCCATACTGAAAATGACAACATAAAGGGACATAACATAAACCTTTTTTTCATACATGTGAAAAAGGACATATTTTGCGAGGACTTCGTAACTGGCACCACATTAATTGAGCTGGATGAGGAGGGAGGTCTGTGCTTCAACTTTGAAAAATGACATAAGAGACACTGCTTTTCAGTGGAAAAAAGACAGTTTTTTTGTATTGGTTCAATTTGATTGTTGATTTGTTTGAGTTTGGTTTGTTTTTCTTGTTTATTGGTCATTTCAGGTTTTGGTGGAGGAGTGTTTGTTTTATTTTTTGCATTTGTTATTTGTTTACATTTTTGATTTAATTTGCCTGAAAGTGATGGTTATTTTTTGTTATATAGTAGTTTGCTATATTTATTCTTGTTTTATGTTTTGTCTGTTTTTCCATGGTTTCATACAAATGATGAAGCTATTATGATTTAAATGTGTGTATTTGTTATATGTTGTAAATACTTTATGTAATTGTGATGAACTGTTAAATGTCTATTTTTGATGATAAAAAATAAAAATAATAAAAGCGGTAAAGCGCCTGTCGAGTAAACAGGAGACCCTGAATTCAATTCCCAGCAGCGCCTCTTTGTTGTAGAGATTATCTCTACAGTACTCGATTACATTTACAAAACTACCCAAAACAAATTAGTCCCACATCCCACCACAGTCCACCCCAATCACATCCAACAAGGAGCAGATAAAAGTGGCCTCTTCATTTTTCTTTCAAACAAAGTTACGTTTATATTCAGAGTTACTCACCCAAACTCATTGTGTGGATCTATAGGGTTTAACAAACGAGTCAAATCAATTTCCTTTTAACATAAAAACTGTTGCAAAGCCGAGTGCTTTTGATCTAGCATTGTTTCAATCTGCTATCTCACTGTCTTTTTGCAATATAGATTGTGGTGAAGGAGGCACTGTAGCTTAGCGGTCAACGTGCGTGTCTTATAAACAGGAGGTCCTGGGTACAAATCACAGCAGTGCCTCTATGTTACAGACAATATATATTGAATTAAATGTGTTATCCAACTCTAAAATAAGGGTTTTAGAGTTAAAATTCAAGAGTGATGGCTACAGCACCCTCCCTGTCTATATTAGGGAAGATGCAGTAGCCATCACTCTTGAATTTTCTAAACGTATCTATAGGTAAAGTGTCTGTCTTGTAAACAGGAGATCCTGGGTCCAAATCCCAGCAGTGCCTCTATGTTAAGGAAACTGTCTCTTGAATCAGGTGTGTTATCCACCTTTGAAATAAGGGTTTGGTTTAGTTTGGGCGTAAACTATATTAGGCCATTACCAATCTAATACCTGACTGTGACAAGCGGACAAACACGATGCAACATGACAACTAAACATGTTATTATTTTGGGACTGTATGAATAAAATGTTTTACAGCCTGAAAGAACATTTGTAGAAATAAAGGGAAACAATGAAACTTAAAAAGAAAGAAAGTAGTATTATGAAAAAAAGGCTCAAAAATGGATAAATATAATGAATCAGCACTTTATGACACATCCTATTACCTTGATGACAAATGTTAAGTACAGTAGTAGAATTGGGACTATTATGAAGCCTGGAAATATTTGTTGTGGAAGAATGAAAGGAATCTAATGAGCGTAGTAAGTGAGAAGAACAACAATTGAAGATGTGGTGCTGTGGCTTAGTGGTAAAGTGCCTGTCTTGTAAACAGGATATTCTGGGTTCAATTCCCAGCAGTGCTTTCTCTGATACAGAGATGGTCTCTCCATTGCTGAATGACATTTACAAAACTACCCAAAAAAAGTCAGTTTGACATGGTTTATAATCAGAGCTAAAGTACTCACCAAAACTACGAGTGCAAGATCACAGAAAGGTATAAATACAATGAGTCAGCACTCTTATGACACATGCTAGTCATGGGAAAAAAGGTCTTTGACGAACATTTCGTCATAGTTTTAGTCAACGAAATTAACACTACTACAGTGCCTACTTCATTACAATTTCTGTTGCCAAAAGACAGCGAGATAGTAGTTTGAAAAAAATACTAGATCAGAAACATTACAAAAAATATATATGTAATGTCAAAAGTACCAAATCCACTTAACATTTGTCATCAAGGTAATAAAGGATGTGTCACAAAGTGCTGTCTCATTGTATTTATACCTTTTTGAGATCTTGCAATCCCAGATATTTACCAGTGGGCATCAGATAAATGTGGTTCAAAAAGTGTAGTTTCTAATTATACACCCAAACTAAACTAGTGACTTGTTCTCAAAATTCTGACTTTAAACTCAGAACATATTACAAAATAACACTTTTGATCAGGTGTCCACAAATGTTCACGTGGCACCAATCATCTTCAAATAAAATCTTCAAAATAAATGTAACATGTTCTGAATATGTTACATTTATTTTGTAATAATGGACAAGATTCCTGCAGATCCTCGGTATCACCGGTAGGCGGCGCGGGGTGTCCCGGCTGAGAGCTGTCATCAGGCGGCAGCAGCAGCAGCAGCAGCGTGGTTGGAGGACCGGGGATATTACTACAGTCACACCGAGACTCGGAGCCGGTGAGGCGGGCACACAGCTGCAGAGAACACCGCGTGCTTCAGACACAACCGCGGTTTCATCCAGCTCATATTTTTACATATTCTAACTGTAAGCACCTGGAGCTCACGCTTGATAGTGAAACTATTCTTCCATCGTGATGTGTGGTAGGCAGGGATAACTTATGAAGTGACCGACCGGTGGTAGCGCTTCACCGGGGGAGAGGTTACTGCTGCTGTGCTGCGGGAACCGAACTCATTTGGAAGGTAAGCGGGGGAACACTGTGTTTCATACCGGGCTGTGTCGCTCCTCACACCGGCTGACAGCTCGGTGCTCACGAGCTTTTTTGCCCCGAGCTGTCAGCCTCTGGATCTCGGTGCAGGTATGCAGGTTTGCTGCTGCAGCACATGGGGCTCTGGGTGGGGTCTCCTGAGGCTCAAATGGGACCCATAGGTGTCTTTAAGTGTGGGAGACTCAAATATATATATTTGTATGTATCCCTATCTCTCTAAAAATCTGCACAGCCCTCCACTTTATAATATACTATACTGCAGTCCAGTCCGTGCAGTGTGTTGAAGTCTTTGAGAGTATTACACATCTGGACTGGCTTTTCAAAATAAAATGTAATTGAGACTTGTGAAGCCTCTGGCTATATGTCATGGCACAATAGGAAATTAGGGATATTTATACTATTGTTCACTGTCTTTATACCGATGAATACTGTTCATACTGTATACAATTAGTCATATTTATATACTTATACCTAGGCATTACTGCTTTTCTTGCACTTCTGATTAGATGCTAACTGCATTTCCCTGTCCCTGTTCTCTGTGCAATTACAACAGTTGAATCTAGTCTGCATAGGGTTTTATGGCAAGTAGCCTACACTTTGATGATATGAAATGATTGAATTTCTCCATCCCATGATTCACTTTGTGTTATTGATGCCGTGCATTACTATGGCTGGAAGGCCAAGCCATGGGGAACTTTTTCAATGAGGTGTGTGAGAAAAGAGGCATTGAATACCTTGTAACACAGAAGCGAAATTCCCCTCCATACTCGAAAAAGGAAGTCATAGTTATACGGTACATAATGCACACACACACACACACACACACCACACACACACACACACACACCACACACACACACACCACACACACACACACACACACACACACACACCACACACACACAGGTTATAAGAAAGATACATCGATTTGTGAGTGCTGTTGAGATGAAAGGGCAGTTTTCGGTTGCTGGCTGCGCAGAAATCCCATTGAGGCAATTTAACTACTGACCCGTGTCATCAAGGACTTGTTTGGGCTTCCTTTTTGGAAAGACGATAGGAAGCAGACTCTTGGGCCAGATGGCAGAAGCATACACACATACACTGGAGCACCACACACACACACACACACACACACAACACACACACACACACACACACACATACACACACCACACACACACACACACCACACACACCACACACACAACACACACACACACACACACACACACACACCACACACACACACACACACACACACGCACACACACCACACACACACACACACACACACACACACACCTGGAACAGCCATTCAGAGTTCCTACCAAGAAAACAAGAGAAAATGGTTTTAAAAAAAGTAGTACAAAATCAAATTACACTATGCCCTCTATGTGTCCTTATTTTAACCTAAAACTACTCAAATAACCGTTTTGCAATAAAACATTTCCTGGTTTGACATTCAAAATTAGAACTGAAAGTGCTTCAAATGGTCTTACCACAAACATAGAACCCCCCCACACACACACACACACGCACACGCACACGCACACGCACACACACACACACACAGCTGCTAAGCAGGAAGGTGACAGCATCCTGCTACATGTGTCATCTCATGTAAACCGTCACTCTTAGCATACGTGTGAATACGTTCGGAATCAGTGAGCCAGGAGGCATTTTGCACGTGTGATTTTGATTTTGTTATCTCTTTACACTGGTACTGAGTGTGAAGTGAAGTATAAGGCATGTTTAAACACGTTGCATAGAAAAGCAGCAGTGACAATAGGAGGTTTATATTTGGGCCGCTGTTCTGGGAAGTGCATCTTCATGTTATTGGGAATCCTTCCAGGGAGAATCAGGATGTAAAACTGGTTTGGTTTTCCAGGAGCCCTCCAGCATTTTCAAATTGCATTTTTCATGGCAGTTTGCCCATGAGTAGATCTTATCCTGAGCCTACAAGCTGTTTATCTTTCTTACTTGTGTTTTATGCCACTGCACAAAGTACTTCTTACAGTACATCTGGGATGCTGTCAAAAATGTGTTGAGTGCTTTAGACCCTAACAAAAACAGTGAACAACAGAATATGGAGGATTGTGCACTGAAATGCCATGTTGTGTTAGGAGAGACTCTCTTTTTTCAATATCTTACTTAACTTTAAAACTTGCAATTTGCATCAGGTGCTTTCAGAGAATGAAGGCCTCGCTAATTAGCAAATATGATTGTGCTAACACGCTAACCTAACAAGTTGAATATAGGTATTATACCCTCAAAGCTTTGTTGTTTGCATGCAGCTTTAGCTAAACGTAAAAATACACTCTCAGCTAACAGCTAGCTTAGCTCCAGGTGTACTATAGCTGGACTTGAATATGGTGCATTCATGGACAGCCCTTTGGGGTTTAGGGGAGGGAGAAGTCTTAATTGTCTCTTGGGACTGTGTCAACGGTTTCTTCAACATGCTTGTTGTTTTACACTGCAGCGGAAATTATGCAGGATAATCCATCACCGACAAGTCTGCACTAAGGTGTCTGTGGTTATTTTGCATCCACCTGGTGCTCGTTGCACAGAACCTAGCCAGCATATCTGTTGTGCGTCATTGTGGCTTGATAGTGACATCAGCACGGCAATTAGAAAGCACAGATGGATCAGATACCTGCTGCCTTTAGATGGGTGTAACAGAAGGCATTGGTGTAAAGGGGAGCTGTCAGGAGAGGCTATTAGCTGTCATAGATAACAGATGCTGGTAAGAATCTCTTACTAACTCATTGAATCTTTAATTAGAATAAAGGTTCTGTGTGATCACATGTCAGTTTTCTGCAACTCTGTCCTCATTTCTTATCCTTCTGTCACTGTGTCATGATTTCTTTTTTTCACTCACACATGATCACGCTGAATCAAAAAAGTTAATACCAAGCATATACAATCTTAATAACAAAACAAAAATAATAACACATCACCATATTCTTTCTGGTAATCTCTCTTTGGCTCAACTATACATCTGTGGTGCTTATCTTCTTATAAACACCCAGTCGTATCTGTTTAATCTGTCAGTGGTTCGATTGTCCATTTGAAGCCTAGAGATACAGACACAAATACCTCTGTACATCAAACAGATTGTCTACGGTTAAAATGGAGGATTAGTGGATGTAGTATATGCACAGATGGGTCACTGACAGGTCACGAGTGGTTCATCGAGGGTATAATGACAGTGACGAACAATGGGCAGATTGTCATTCAGTCACTTTGTAACATCCATCTCATGAATCTTTTTAATAAGTGCAAGCTTGGCTCAAGCTGCAGGTTTTCTGACATTTTGATGAAGTTGTCAGGAACGTCTTTGAAGCGTTCACTAAGAGGGAAAGCTGCTTCTCAATGTGTCAGCTCGTACTGAAGGTATTTTATGGAAACTGTTAAATATTTCACAGCAGCCAGCATGGAGCATTTATACATGAGACAAAACATGTACGCATCACATGTACATACGTTCACTTTGTTCACCTGCTGTGCATTCATATTAACCATTTCAAGGTTTACCTCAGGGTATTTGTAAGCAGAGTAAATCCTGTGACAAAGAATACCACCAACAAATTGATCCTGACTTAAATGATTCACATTATTGCTTGCTTGCTTGCTTGCTTGCTCCATCTTTGCTGCAGTATACACCATCAAACCCAAATAAATCTGCTTCTAAAGAAATTAATTAAAAGGAAATGCTGTTTAAAACTATATTGTCCAGCAGAGATGATACTACAGTAAGAGGTAGGGATGTCAGAATGAGAGATAAACAAATGCATCTAACTATTGTTGGATATCTTGGACTTAACTCTTTGGTTGTTAGGTTTAGGGTTAGGATTACGGTTTGGAAATATAAGGAGGGAAACTCCAGAAACCCATCTTGAACTTGTAACAGGAGTTTGGATGAATAATTAATTTAATCTGCCTATTATGTGAAACTCACTCGTCTCCAAACTTGAATGTCCGCTTGATAACAAAGCTGTCCCTCCGCCAGAGTCCTTCTGATGGACTCCAGACTTCTCCATGAAGATCCTGAATGACTCTTCTCTGTTTCTTTGAAAACCACAATAACGGCCTCCATTTTTCCCTCTCAATATCCCTTCCTCTCTCCTCCCACCCCCCTCTATCTTACCCTACAGTGGCATCTGTGGGCAATTACCATTACGTTTTCATACAAGGCCAGCCAACAGAGGAAGCTGTTGTATTGGCGCTCTCAGCGTGAGTTCTTCTGGCTGCGTGGAGGGGTGGCAGGAAGGAGGGATGGATGTCTGCTGAGGATCTTTATTCATGTCTGCAGGCGAGGCCACACTTGAGTAGACCCTTATTGTGGCGGTGACCTTCCTGTCACCACACAAAGCAGCTTCATGAGGGTCAGCTGAGTCTCTCTTTGTTTCTCGTCCTGTCTGTCAACTCTTGACTCTCTCTCAATGTCTGCAGCACTTTACTATTTCAAGTCTCTTTATATAATCTATCAAAAGCCATTTGTTCTTAAATGACAGATTTAAAAGTCGATTTTGACGAGGTGACACAACAAAACAAAGACCCATAAACTATATAGTAAAACCTTGATGAAGAAAGTATTACGGATAAAATAGTTCATACTTCCTCATCATTTTGTTTTGCTTTTATCCAAAGCGTCTTACATTAAGTGCAACCAAGCGTGAAGATACAAACAGCAAGTCAATTAAGATAAAATCAAACTAAATAGGATTAAATAAACCTTTGTTAATCCATGAAGGGACTTTAAGGTGTCAAAGCAGAATCAGCAATAAGAGTGAAACACAGGGTAGGAAAGACAAGAGATTTAAAAAAGTGTAATAAATAAATAAGAATACAGGAAAGAAAATGGAGGTCTATATTCCATTACATTAAGTATTCAGGCACACTGTGTGTTTTTGGCTTTGCCGCTTTATTAAATATTGAGTCATAGACTAAGAGAGAGAGAGATGGGAGGACACTCTGACCCATGATCTACCCGGGAAGACATTAGCAAATTAGTAGTATATGAGTGTGATTTTCTAAAATATAGTATTAATGAGGGAGATTTTTCTACGATGCTCAGGGCACTTCATGTTTTAATAAAGAGTATTTCAGAGTGGACTTTCAGAGGTGGCATTCAGCACATCGTTTCCTCATGACTCATGGGGCTACAATTATCCTAATTCCACAGATGTGGTGTTTTATCACAAAAATGCTTAATAGTTTGGCTTTTTTTAGTGTTCCTCGTTAATGTTTTGGTACGTTTTTAGTTCTTGGCAGAGAATCCATCTCGACGGTCGTACACAGAGTGCTTCATCCCAGGTGTAGGAGTGTATACAAACTCTGTAATACTGTGTACATCTTAAATTGGCCATGTTATACAGAAGAGACTCTCTGCAGCCATAATATATAATACACATTGTAAATCCCCACAGGAAATGTAAAACTTAATGGCTCTTTGGCCTCAATTACTCTAATGCATAGGAAGGAATTTAATAATACTTAAAGAACAACATGCCAAGTAAGCTATAGCCGCTCAATATTCCCAGAACATGAAGTCGGTAAATACCTATTGACATTTTAAAACAGCCGATTCATTTGGTATAATACCCAGTTTGAGTATCAGGACAGGATAAAAGGGAGAATAGGTTTTACTGCCAAGTAAAAATAGCATGCATGTATGAACCTGCTTTTACTCTTTTATATGTTCTCTTGTAGTGCTGTGTCAGCACAGGTGTAGCTGTCATGCTTGATGTGGCTATTCTTGTTTTGATTCAGCAAGATAATGGGTGCGGAGATAAGAGATGTGAAAAGTACACACAGACACAAAGAGTTAAAGACATCCTGTTTCTCATCCTCTTCACATCGTCCTGCAGTCTCTAAAGGCGTCTGGGAGGGAGGCGTGTGGCGCAGTGGATAGAGCCTTGGTGTTGGGGTCACAGGTTCAAACCTACAGTCTATGGTTCAAACCCCCACTGCAGTCAGCATGTCGTTGTGGACACTTCACCCCAAATTGCTCCTGTGGGGATTGTCCACAGTATGTAAGTTGCTTTGGATAAAAGTATCTAACATGTAATGTCTGTCACCAGCTTCTACTTTAGAAAGAGGCAGAAGGAAAACAAAACTACTCGATCCTCTTAAGTCTCATGCCTGGCACAGAAGCTGAGAAGCTATTTTACTCCTTTCAGTGGCATTTTGGCAGCTGAATGTGCCATGAGGTGTTTGAGCCGTTTCAGTGCTGGCTTTCTTTTAGGGACTTTTTTTCCATTAAGTCATTTCTGCTGTATTGCCCTGCATACTCACTGTCAATCCTGAAAATGAGTTAATCACCTCATATGAACCATCACTCGCCTGTTTTCCTTGTATTTCAAATCACGAGTTTTGTCATTATGAAATACTGTAGATTTGATTTAATGAGTAAAAGGATGTTTTCGAGTCAGACCAGAGAACTCAAAGCTGCTACATTAACTTTGCTTCATTAACAATGGGTCAAATTACTTTGTGTAAAGTGACATTTCTGCTACCCCATTGTTCCCCAACAAATCTGCCCTGTAAGCATGTGTCTCGGAACGATCCTTCAGCACTCATTGGGTTAATAATACACAGACTAATTTAGGTTTACATGCACGGAGGCTTCAACAAAACCAAACGTACCCTTGAGACAGAAACGGTTAAACTCATGCAGATGTGTGGTGTGTAGCAGACAGTTTGATCCACACACTCGCCACATGCATAGAGCTGAGAATAAACAAGTACACACACATAGACCTACATTTTGTACTCATGCAGCAAGCCCACGCAGTGAAACTATGCAAATGGTTTTCGCGTGTTGTTTAGACACGCATGTACAAGGTAGACAAATGTTTTTGATTGAGATAAAATGTGTCTCTTGTACATCCGACTCCTTCCAAAATGTCATGCTGTTTATTCTAAGTTTTCTTGTTTCTTTCATCTTCTCCCAATATGTCATACAAGTTGTTCTGTCTCTCTCCATCTGTTGCTGTAGTTTCCTCTGCCCTCTGTCTCAAAGCATCCCAGGTCTTCTGCAGACAAGAGGCAGCAAGAGGCTTGTGGCCACAGCTTTGCTTTCGTTTAAACACTGTGGTAGAACATATCCAACCAACCCAAGGTCCCCGGGGTATTGTCAACATCTGATGTGTTTAGATCTTTACAGAAGCCAGCAGGTTTAATCAGATATCAAACCCTGCACGGAGCATACCACTTTCTTTTCTTCCTGTCATCCCGTGCAGACTGCTTTGCAAGAATCGTGTGGGTGTGAAAGTGAGTTGTGGTTTGAATACTGTGAAATGTAAAAGCTGCTTTCCCACAGGCCACACATCAATCTAGAAACACTTGATAGCATTAGCCTTTAATCATCTCTTAATGACATCCCTCTCACTGTGAAAAAAGATCTGAGACTTTCTGATTATGCAAAACCGGGAGTGTTGGAAGTCGTGGATTTTTGACTTTCTATGCTTTTGCAACGGTTTCAAGTTGTCAATTAAATCTCTCCTGCTGACACAGCTGAGCAGCAGAGGAGAGAGATGATTTCTCTCAGAGGCAGACACAGAGAGTATGTCTGCTCTTTATCTCTCTATAGTTAAGCAGCTTTTTCTATGCTGTTTGCTTATTTTTTTAAAGCCAAAAGACATCCTACGAGAAGAGAAGAGGCACTTTTTTATTAAAGGGGCCCTATTCTGCTCATTGTTAGGTTCATATCAGTATTTAGTGTCTCTACTTTAAAGAGTCCTCTCCTGCTGATGTTCAGGTGTATGTCAGTATGTAGTGTCTCTACTTTAAAGAGTCCTCTCCTGCTGATGTTCAGGTGTATATCAGTATGTAGTGTCTCTACTTTAAAGAGTCCTCTCCTGCTGATGTTCAGGTGTATATCAGTATTTAGTGTCTCTACTTTAAAGAGTCCTATCCTGCTGATGTTCAGGTGTATATCAGTATGTAGTGTCTCTACTTTAAAGAGTCCTCTCCTGCTGATGTTCAGGTGTATATCAGTATGTAGTGTCTCTACTTTAAAGAGTCCTCTCCTGCTGATGTTCAGGTGTATATCAGTATGTAGTGTCTCTACTTTAAAGAGTCCTCTCCTGCTGATGTTCAGGTGTATATCAGTGTGTATTGTCTCTACTTTAAAGAGTCCTCTCCTGCTGATGTTCAGGTGTATATCAGTATGTAGTGTCTCTACTTTAAAGAGTCCTCTCTGCTGATGTTCAGGTGTATATCAGTATGTAGTGTCTCTACTTTAAAGAGTCCTCTCCTGCTGATGTTCAGGTGTATATCAGTATGTAGTGTCTCTTCTTTAAAGAGTCCTCTCCTGCTGAAGTTCAGGTGTATATCAGTATGTAGTGACTCTACTTTAAAGAGTCCTCTCCTGCTGATGTTCAGGTGTATATCAGTATGTAGTGTCTCTACTTTAAAGAGTCCTCTCCTGCTAATGTTCAGGTGTATATCAGTATGTAGTGTCTCTACTTTAAAGAGTCCTCTCCTGCTGATGTTCAGGTGTATATCAGTATGTAGTGTCTCTACTTTAAAGAGTCCTCTCCTGCTGATGTTCAGGTGTACATCAGTATGTAGTGTCTCTACTTTAAAGAGTCCTCTCCTGCTGATGTTCAGGTGTATATCAGTATGTAGTGTCTCTACTTTAAAGAGTCCTCTCCTGCTGATGTTCAGGTGTATGTCAGTATGTAGTGTCTCTACTTTAAAGAGTCCTCTCCTGCTGATGTTCAGGTGTACATCAGTCTGTAGCGTCTCTACTTTAAAGAGTCCTCTCCTGCTGATGTTCAGGTGTACATCAGTCTGTAGCGTCTCTACTTTAAAGAGTCCTCTCCTGCTGATGTTCAGGTGTATATCAGTATGTAGTGTCTCTACTTTAAAGAGTTCTATCCTGCTGATGTTCAGGTGTATATCAGTATGTAGTGTCTCTACTTTAAAGAGTTCTCTCCTGCTGATGTTCAGGTGTATATCAGTATGTAGTGTATTTCCTTTAAAGAGTCCTCTCCTGCTGATGTTCAGGTGTATATCAGTATGTAGTGTCTCTACTTTAAAGAGTCCTCTCCTGCTGATGTTCAGGTGTATATCAGTATGTAGTGTATTTCCTTTAAAGAGTCCTCTCCTGCTGATGTTCAGGTGTATATCAGTATGTAGTGTCTCTACTTTAAAGAGTCCTCTCCTGCTGATGTTCAGGTGTACATCAGTATGTAGTGTCTCTACTTTAAAGAGTCCTCTCCTGCTGATGTTCAGGTGTATATCAGTATGTAGTGTCTCTACTTTAAAGAGTTCTATCCTGCTGATGTTCAGGTGTATATCAGTATGTAGTGTCTCTACTTTAAAGAGTCCTCTCCTGCTGATGTTCAGGTGTATATCAGTATGTAGTGTCTCTACTTTAAAGAGTCCTCTCCTGCTGATGTTCAGGTGTATATCAGTATGTAGTGTCTCTACTTTAAAGAGTTCTATCCTGCTGATGTTCAGGTGTATATCAGTATGTAGTGTCTCTACTTTAAAGAGTCCTCTCCTGCTGATGTTCAGGTGTATATCAGTATGTAGTGTCTCTACTTTAAAGAGTCCTCTCCTGCTGATGTTCAGGTGTATATCAGTATGTAGTGTCTCTACTGGGACATGTCTCCATGCTTTAATGTTCAAAAAGCTCTTTATTTTTCTCATACTGTCTGTGCTGCAGCACCTCTTTTCACCCTCTGTCTGAAACCAGAGTAGGGCTGCACGATTTTGGGAAAAAATCTAATTGCGATTTTTCTGACAAATATTGCGATTCGAATTGCGATATTTATTTTTAAGCGACCCAACGGAAGTTTATTGTAAAATGCGGCCATAACTCCGGCTAGGAAGGTCGTATCAACGTGCTCCCGTCTCTAGCACCCCCGCAGCCCGAGCTACGAGTGAAAGAACTAAACTTACATGAAACTTCCGTTGGGTTGCTTTAAAGTCGAGCTTCAGTTTAAGATTCACCCTGTCATAGAAACATGTGATGGAGCATTACTAACCTGACTCAGAAACCATCTAGGAAAGCTCCATTGGAAGCCCTTTGGAAAGGGCGGGCACTTTCAGAAGCACTTGGCAGGTGATTGGATCAATCTGTCTATCACCTTCTATCATGGGCCACTTTTGATTGATTAACAATGGCTGGTACATGTGGAGCACAGCACTTCTGATTGGTGTGGATGACTGACACACAAGAAAAAAAAAAAAATTGGAAAAAAAAAAAAAATTGGAAAAAATCGCAGGCTTTGCGATTTGATAATCGCATCATTTCAAATCGCGATTTCGATTTAAAATCGATTAATCGTTCAGCCCTAAACCAGAGCCCAGTGTGCTCTGATTGGTTAGCTGGCCGGCTCTGTTGTGATTGTTAGAAACGATAAAGGATGAAAATGAAAAAGCTGTATTGTTTGTTTGTAATCAAACTTCCCTCCTTCAGTTGCTTACATTCAACCATTTGAATGCTGCTATGTTTTGACCTGAGTGAATTATGCATTGGATTTTCTTATGTAGCTTTTTGCAAACATTTATACATACATGCTTACATTTTGTGTTGTGCTGCTCGTAGCTTAAATAATGAATGTACTTTTAATCATTCATTACTCAAATGAACAACCTTAACCACGTACGTACGACTCAGGTCTCTAACATTCATAAGATAAAGTCAACAACATGGTGAGCTGGATAAATAAACCATATACAAATATTGATGCACCCCCTAGAAAAGATGGTGCTTAGGATTCAATGTATATCTATTTGGGGAACAATGCAGGTTTGAGACAGGTGCATGCACTACACAGTTCTACACTAAGCCTGACCTTTATGATCACGGTCGTTATGTCTCCCATGCTGCAGCAGGCAGAAGTGAATACAGTGAAACAGGATGTAAGTTACTTCTCAGGAATGTGAGGCATGTCCTACCTACAGAGAAGCCGCACTATGAGGCCGGGTGAACGCAGGTTGCAGCCTATGAGGAATCTGTGATGAAGCTAATCTTTGTACATGTTAATCCTATATTTCTATACGAGATGCAAGAAGAAAGCAACTTGCAAGATTTCAACACACAGCAATCCGGGCATAGCAGCATCTAATAGCAAACAGCATTTTCTTATTGTTAGTTGTTTTTCAAATGCTTCAATAGTTAAACATCGCTAAACCGTTCCATGAAAAGGCACCTGGAAAATAGCATTTGTATTGCTACTGTTTTATGGCAGAGACAGGTGAGGGCACTGGGTTTCGACTAGACGTTTTTGAGAGTTTATCACAGTTGCAGATGGTGTAAGCATTGAAAGGCAGATGGAAAAAGGACTGAGTAAAGTAAATGAGAAAACCAAGTGGCACTGGAGAGGGCACTCTGTGCTTCAAATACCTTCTGTGACAGGAAGGGTTTTCATTTGAAGAAAGACAATGACTTTACCAAGCTATACTTGTTTTATTTCTGCATTCTTAGTAGAGAAGTGTCACATATTTATGTATGCTTTGAGTGGCTGCTTCCTGTGTTTGTGGTTTTGAACAGTACGTGGGTGGCACACTTGTCAGCACAGTGAAGTGAGTCGAGGCGTAGCAGCACAGCGGCTGATTGACTAATGAATCGCTCACTCTTGTAATCTGCAGTAACAAGATGAAAGACAGACGCCACAAGACAATCAAAGCGGTCTTTAGACAGATGGCTTAAAGTCCTTATGACCCCAGTGTGTGTTCGTCAAACCCATTCAAATACACATGGATGTAAGCAATAGGAATCTGCAACCAGCGTAGGGTCAAATTAAGTCGATAGCTGTATTTTTATAACATCTAAATGAATTTAAAGCAGAGATATGATCCAATCATTCCTGTACACTGTTCTTCAAACCCATCCTCTGTTTCCTGGTAAGATTACAGGAAACAGTTGGCCATATAATACATTTAATTATAATGTGAGGTCATGAAAGTCTGAGGAAGTCACAAAGTCAAATTTGATTGAAATATTGGCCAGGAAAGAGATAAACGCTCCTCCTGTCATTGCCATTTATTATTTTCCTTTCTGAGATGATGATTTCCATAACTGACATCCTGTTGTGGCAGATGTTCAATCCTTTATTAATGTTTGTATGTATGTGTAGCAGCAGATCACACACACACACACACACACACACACACACACACACACACACACACACACACACACACACACACACACACACACACTTGTACTACAGCAGGACAAACATTGGACTAGATGACCTGAGCTGGGTTATGACTGTAACATCTGGCGTAGATGAGAGCGTACGTCCTATGGTGGGGGGGCTGGAGGGGAAAAGCACACGGAATAACTCACTTTTAATCTATGTGATCTTGTTACATCACAGCCAACAGAACGATGGATACAAAAAATGCAACTGTACAGTTTTTTAGAATCCTCCTGATGCAGGATTTGTAGGATCTATAGAGCAGATACATGCGCCATAATGCGTCACAAAAGATTGATGTCAATATGAGTTCCTGTTGTACAGCACGATCGCTTCTCTGCCTCAGGAAGTGATGTATTTTAATTTAAGAGGAAAATCCCATGTCTATAAAGCTTACATTACAAATATTACATCCAAGTTCTTTCATATTATTTGGTGCAAAGCTTAACAGACTAAATGTCTAATGTAAAGTTAAAAACTTCAGCTTTCACTTGAAGAAAGCTATTTGAGGCTGCAGGAGGTCAGTTCCTAACACCTCTACCTCCAAAAGCACTGTCCAGAAAAAACAGCAATAACCTTAACGTTAAAATGGACCCAGTGGTGCGGTGCTGTTGGACAGGAAATACTGCTTATTAGAGCGGAGCAATGCCAGTGTGATAAAGTTCAAAAGTACCTGGACGGAGCATTAATCTGCTGCTCAGTCCCAAACCAATTAACTCAGAAGTTCTCCGGTAATTGTCAGTTTTACAGCACCTTCATCTTGTAGAGCAAAGAAAAGAGCACTTCATCCAATTTACCCCGCCCGATGATAATAAATATCTGTTTATGCATGAAATTCAGGAAGTATCTGCCTTGATACAAAAGTCTGCAAAAATGAAGCCAAAGCAGTTATTCCGGCTCATATACTGTAGGTCAAACTCAATTTCATCGCGGGCCACATCAGCATTATGGCTGCACTCAAAGGGCCGGTTGTGACTTTAAGACTTTATATACATATATATTTAATATATATAAAATAATGTATTATAATACATAACTTCCTGTGCATTGGATTATTACCGGATAGGGTAATAACTTCATAATTAACTACGTCTGAAAGCAGAAGTCCACGGCAAATAATTGCAAGTCTCTTCAGTGCGCATGTCACAAAACAAGATGCATTGTGGGACATGTAGTTTATGGGCAACGTGCTCCTGTAAAGTGGCGTGTAACCGTATAATAAACGTATTATATTCTTTGTATGCTCTTGCGAGCCACATTGAATTAAGTCGTGGGCCGGATTTGGCCCCCGGGCCTTGAGTTTGACACCCCTGCTGTAGGTCCAAGTATTTCAACAATAGAAAAGTTTGTAGGTGTTGTTTTGTTGTTGTTTATTTGGCAGGGACATTGCATATTAATAAACACTTAAAACATGAAATGTGCCAAGTGTAAATATGCCGGATTTAGCTTTGAGCTACTTTCCATCCCTCACATAAAACATTCAGAAAATGAAAATTACAAACATAGCAGTACAAATACATAAAGTGCAAGAGTAAGAGTAGAATACCCCAGTATTTATCGCAATACAATATAGCAGCATCAACACGTAAAGTGCAAGAGAAGATAGGATCAGGATTTGATTGAACTAAAACGCTTCTGAAGGAGAAATCTGTCCTGGGTTGAAGTTAGCAAAATGTAGTCAAGCGGGGAACCAAAATGTGATGGCGATAGTCCTGAAGAAATCTTATGATTGTGATTCTTAATCAGCCGGTATTTCCAAGGATAATTAGACACCAGGATCTTTGATTGTACAGATTATTTTGCAACCGGAAACCGAACAGAGTCGTTTATTTGGCTAGATTTATGATTCAAGGACCATTGATTATTTACTGGTGGGGTTGTGGTACTTCTATTAACTGCTCTGACAGGGTCCAATCTGGATTCGACTTGGACATAATTGGTGGTAATGAAACGGTTCCTGTGCTGAGCTTCGCTGGTGTCAGTTTACAAAATTGGACCCATGAAGAACTCTGTACTTCCCTAGAGAGACTCAGATCAGCAAACCATAATACTGGCAGTACATTAGAAGGCGGGGAGGAAAGAGTCAATTAAAATCGTGTGTGTTTTCAGAAAAATCTATCTCAGTATGCACGGAACAAAAACAAGAGAAGAACAGGGAGAGAACAAAGTAGGGGACGGGGGTTGAGAGAATGTGAACGGAGTAGAGATTAGGTTTTGGACTGCTTAACATAGGGATTCATTCATCCATCCATTGAGTATTAAAGCTTATTGACATGCAGTCCCAGTGAATCTCCATGCCACAGCGTCTGGATCAGGGAGCAGTGTCAGGACAAGTCTTGCTTCGGTGCCAAGGGGAAGCCTTTGTTTCATTATGCCACGGCATGTCGGGAAATGTCACCCCATCTAAAAAGGATCTGATTACGCCGCTGTTTTGCTCCCCTACGGGCAAATAAGGCTGCAGAGAATATCCATATTTCCTTCCTCCTACTCTTAAAAAGGTAACAGCTATCACTCACTGATAAAAGCTCAATTTTAGTAGGATAAAAAAGGGCATTTTGAGATGTTAAAGCCAAGCAGTTGACTCCCAATAAGACTATGTTATGATGATTTGTACCTTTACTGCTTTGAAGAGGAATTACTTCCTGCTAATGCCACCATGTCAGCAATATTCCTGTCCAATCAGGGGAGGGTATGATCCTCCATGTCCTGACAGCAGGAGTGATGTCATTTGGTTTATTGCACAGGGATTACAGATCCTAATCTGCCTGTCATATAAACCCAACTAGAGAGACATCACAATCATGGAATAAAAAATGCCGATCGTTGGGAACAAGATGACAAACAAAGATGGATTTTGGACCGCGCTGAGGCTCTTCTTTAGCAGTATGGATTATTGTGAAAAACCTGACCTGTGAGGCTGAAGCAAAGGCTGTCAAGTGACATGGGAATAATCGGAGTCTTTGCTCCTGAGTTTCCCCACCGCAGAATAAACAAAGGATGTGGTTATGGATTGTTCTGGTTTAGGTTTCTATTTGCACGGGTGTGTTTATCCTCACTGACCGTAAGACTGTGACCACTGACACCAAAACACACACTGACACTGGAGAACGGGAGGCAAAAGGAAGTTAACTTTGTGTAATCATTTTTTTGTGCCCCCGCCCTACATCTATATATTTATGTACAGCGTATCAACATGTTTGCTAAAAACGTCTCTTCAAAAGTTCGTTTGGTTGGGTCAAGATAAAAAAGCTTATGTGTTTTTCTTTTAATTTAGTTGCAATGTTTGTCTATATTAGTTTAGTGGGTGAGCATGCTAACATTTGATAATCAGCACTAAACACAGTGCAGCTGAGGCTGATGGGAATGTCATTAGTTTTGCAGATATCTGGTGATTCCCTTAAGAATTGGACAGTAATGATGGTGCTTGAGGAAGCCTCTTTTAAATGCTGGAGGAAATGATTCATCCCCAAAAGCTAAGAATTACCCACATTGTGGCGCTTGGTGGGAACATGAATGTCAGTGCCAAATTGTTTCGCGTAAATCCATTGAATAGTGGAGACTGGAGATATTCTAGCTAAATGGTTGATTGACCAGCCAACGCTGCTTATGTAGATACAATTATTTAAATAAGTACCTTTTATTTTGGCTAAAGTTGGACATGTTCAAATGCTTCCCATAGTAGCTTAACCTTAAGCATTGAAATAAGAATGTCCTTCTGTTTTGAAACTTATTTTATTACATCATAACTACTCTCATTATTGGGTGTTTTGTCTACTTTGAGAATAAAGGGATCCAGTATCTAACCCCTTTGTAAATACACATTGTCAGATATATTATAATAGAGAGAAATATAAACATCTACACCCTCAGTAACCTCAGTACTTCAGTATGTAAAGGACAAGCCATGATGTGTTTGAAAACGTTGAAACACATGAACAGCTAATGCTCTTTTTGTGTGCTACTACTTTCATCTATAGGTGAGTAATCACATCTTTGTATTTGCCTAAACTCCCACCTTACACTAATGTGAGACACAAGTTCACACCTTGTCTGGAAGCATTGCTGCAAAGCTTCCTGGGAAATGTAGGTGTGAAAAAGACACGGCA
Source organism: Gymnodraco acuticeps (assembly GCF_902827175.1). Lineage (NCBI taxonomy): Eukaryota > Metazoa > Chordata > Actinopteri > Perciformes > Bathydraconidae > Gymnodraco > Gymnodraco acuticeps. The sequence continues at coordinate 143,764 of NW_022990138.1, read as the reverse complement.
GTTTGGAAACACCAGCAATTTAGTGCAAAATAGGCACCAAACTGATTGTTTTCCACAAGTAAGAGTATCCAAAGGGAGATTCTTTTTGTAATGCAACTGTGATTGTCAGTGTGTGTGTGTGTGTGTGTGTGTGTGTGTGTGTGTGTGTGTGTGTGTGTGTGTGTGTGTGTGTGTGTGTGTGTGTGTGTGTGTGTGTGTGTGTGTGTGTGTGTGTGTGTGTGTGTGTGGGGGGGTTCTATGTTTGTGGTAAGACCATTTGAAGCACTTTCAGTTCTAATTTTGAATGTCAAACCAGGAAATGTTTTATTGCAAAACGGTACATCTACATGGAAGCACACCCCGCTCTGTCAAGAAGTGATTCAGCTGCCAGTAGGGTAACGGTTCACAGAAGTCACGGTTCGGTTCATACCTCGGTTTGGGGGTCACGGTTCGGTACGGGTTCGGTACAACAAGGAAAAGCAAAAAAAAGTCCCAAATGCATAATTTTTTTTGCTGTTATTTATTTTTAACAGTAGTGCAAGTTTTGGTATGAAAATAAGGAACTCTAACATTTGGAATCATTAACTGTATTGCACAGTTAAAAACAAACCACAAACACACTCACTCAGATGGCCATATTATTTATATTGGCTGATGTCAAACAAAAAGTTTAAATAAGCTGTACAACTGTCAATGTCTTGAAAATATTAAAATAAATAATAAAGTGTTTGAATCACAATCAATAAAAGGCAATACAGAACTGTATAACATCTCCTGATGTCAAAATATAAAATAAATACAATGATATAAAACAAAATAAAATGTGTACCTTTAGGAGCAATGTCTAACATGTGTAATTAACTTGTGAGTGTGTGAGGCCATTATGCCTAAATACAGGTACTCAAGCTTTACTCTATTTTCAAGTTGTTCTTCAAGAAGATGAGTTTGTCTACGTTGTCAGCAGTGAGGGCAGATCTGTTGGCGGTAACTATGTCACCTGCCGTCGAGAAAACCCTCTCGCGGGGACTGAGACTGACTCGGATGTGATTGAGCATGTTTGATGTGTTACCACCGTTACCACTAGCATACCGCACCGCTGTCGAACAACGCCGACACACCGTCCTCGTCCGATCCACAACTCGCACCCCATCATAGTTGTAGTCCACAGGGAACCCGAACTGTTCCCACACACCTGATTTAAAAGAAGCAGGTGGGTCTTCTAGCTCCTGTGTGTTGTGTGAACTCGCCATAGCTACTAACTGTTCTTCTTCATGTATTGTGTTCGTTTTGTTGCGTTTTGTTCTTGTTCTTCATTTGTTATTTACAGGCGGCTGGCTTTTAGGCGCAATACCGCCCCCTGGATTATATATAGTGTAGTGGATACTGCCCTGAGTGACAGACTTTTTTCCCACTCGTAAAAAAAGGCGTATTCGCCGTGTGACTGCATGTGCCGAACCGCGACGGTCCGGGACGAATACGGATACCGTTACACCCCTAGCTGCCAGTGTTGAATATCTTCCATCTTCTCAGACTCTACTTTTGCCAGAAGTTTTAATCTCATCTCCAGCCTAATGCATGATGTAGTAGATTGTGTAAATAAAAGGGGGAGTCCCTCTAATTTCACCACAGCAGTGAATGAATGATTCCCAGCTGACATCTACAGGAGCTCCTGTTGGTGGTCGCTCATTACGTCTCACCAGAGCCTCGTGCAGATGTCCTATTATCCAGTAATAGTCCATCCCCTCCAGCTCAATGACTTCCCTTTGGCTATAACCCGACAAGAGAAATACTAATGTTTTCTCAAACCAAGCTGCAGTACAGACACATTTTTCAAATTAGATTACAATGAATGGGGGAAATACATTTTTGTGTAGTCAGACGATAGAGAGAAGCAGGCATACAACTACCAAACAAGGACCCTTATTCATCTTAACAACAGGCCTTTACTAGAAGAAGAATATCATTTTCTTTGCCTGGTCCAGCATACCAAATTGCCTCTTTGAGAAGGAGTTTAACAATAGGCTTTCACATGATTTAAATATTATCATAAGAAGGTGTAAACAAAGCATCTGTAGAAACATCTGCATATTTTTTATTCTATTGTTAAAGATTATTTTTGGGGCTATTTTGCTGAAGCTAAAGATCAGGATGACATGCAACAAAAAGGCTATGGGTCAGAATCAAAAGCTGTGTTGCTTGGAAAAGGACTGAGACAAATATAAAGGCAGTCAAATGTGAAACAATGGGTGGAGGAAAGTTACCTACACATTGGGAAAAGTACCGGAGTAGTAAATTAATACTGCAAACATAACTACTACGAGTCCTTGGTGTTCGATACCGTTCCTATAATCGCCTACTTTGGATTATATCAGGCACTCTAGAGTCCATCTCTGCTTATGAGATTCTCCATCTTTTGCCGTTAAAAATGCGACTCAGTCTTTCACCGTCAGAGTCTCCAGTGGAGCAATCGGTCAGCGCGCGGTACTTATAAGACAGTAACCTGCAGAGTGATGCTGAGGTTGTGAGTTCAAGCCTTACCTGAGGGCTCTTCCTGATGTTATAAAACGCCACTTTACCTCTGTTTTCACATCAGAATTGTTTCCCGAGTTGGGCATTGAACAATATAAAGACATCAAATGTGCAACAGTTCATGGAGCCGGGATTTTGGCAAATAAGAAAAAAGTAGAAGCGGTGCCTTCAAGTTGACTCCATTATGTTGTTCACTCTGTTAGAATAAATACACAGTGCCTATTAAACACCAGGTCTGAATACATGCCATTTTTGTTATGGAGAGGTGTAAGAGCAAACAGGTTCTCCGGCACCAGGTAGCAGTTGGGGGTTTGGTGCCCAGTAGATGAAATGGCACCTCTCCATCTCGAACCAGTGTCCCCTTCAGTTCTAAAGCCAAGTCCCAACAGACTGAGCTAAAGTAGTCATTGACAGATAATAACAGATACATTTAGAACATTTAAGAGGAATGGCTGTTGTTGATATTATTGACATTGTGTGCTCCACTGGCGCAATCGGTCAGCGTGCGGTACTTATAAGACAGTAACCTGCAGAGTGATCCCGAGGTTGTTAGTTCGAGCCTCACCTGGATCAAATAGTTCTTCAGAGGGCTCATCCTGATGTTATAAAAAAGTGGCTTTATTCCCATTTTCACATTAGCGTGTCTCTGTGTTTTACAGGCGGCCAGGTTTCTGGTACCAGGTAGCAGTTGGGGGTTGGGTGCCCAGTAGGGGAACTGGCACTTCTTCAGATTGAACTGGCGACCCCCTCGGTTCCCAAGTAAAGTCCCTTCGACTGAAAGACTGGATATTTGTTTCCTTGAGTGGATTTCTACAACAATATTAAGCCATATTGACCAGCTCCAGTGGCGCAATCGGTCAGCGCGCGGTACTTATAAGACAGTAACCTGCAGAGTGATGCCGAGGTTGTGAGTTCAAGCCTCACCTGGAGCACTTATACTCCTGTGTTTGTTTGAGATTATTCTATAGTGCACGACATAAACCTGAACAGCAAGAATTTGTACCAAACAGAAACCTTTGTTGAGTTTGTAGCTATCCTTAATCCTATCTCAATTCAGGCATACATTAAGCAATGTTATGCAATCTGAATTTACAGACTATTTTCTATAATCTGATTTATTGTAAGATTTATTATGTGCCCTTTGAGACTGTTGAAAACAATCAATTGGACTTTGTGATGGTCATCGAAAAGGCCTTTTTATATACGGTTGTGCTGGTGATTTCCAAAGCCCCAGCACTTAATACAATTAGGAGAGGAGCTGAACGTTGCACACTAGAGTGCTGTTTCTATATGTGACACAATGAGAAGCAGGAAGGTTTTGAGTTTGTGCTTTACACGACAAGCTCAGCAGTTTGAAATGCATAACCCCACGGGAGTAGAAATGATTATTATTTGTGTTTTGCACCTTATATTAAAAAGTGTCACTGAAAACTGCATCATGTGCACTGGACTCCTCACAGGCTTTCATCAGGATGTGCGTTTATACTTCAACTGAAATGGTTACGCAGGAAAACCCCTGTACTGTAAGTCTCCAAATGCCTTCCCATGAACGCATTAACCAGCGAACACCAGGATGAGTGGAGGCTTCGGCTTACTCTTCTGTGGTTTCCCTCTGTTTGTGTAGCCCACTCATTTAATATGTCTGTTAGAAGGTGGGCTGCTACAGGAAAACCACTTAAACTTGAATGAAAAAGTCTGTTTGAAAAGGACACTTCAGCGAGAATTTACAACTCTTTTATAACTGTATCTGTTCAAGCATATATGTGTGTCGAAGTGTAGAGAAAGAGCGTTAGCTATGTGAATTGTAACGCCATATTGGAATAATATAAGTGTACCATTGGAATATATTTCTCATTTAAGGTTTCTACAGATGCTCCAGTGGCGCAATCGGTCAGCGTGCGGTACTTATAAGACAGTAACCTGCAGAGTGATGCCTAGGTTGTGAGTTCAAGCCTCACCTGGAGCTTTAATGCTTTAACTTCCTGTCAAGCAAGGGATACTCAGGTTATATCTATAAGATTATTCAGAGAGAAATTGGTTGTGGTTGTTGGTGTTGTTATTGTTTTTGAGAACAACAAAGAGCTTTTTGAACAATTGAAGCATGGAGACATGTCACAGTAGAGCAGTGGTTCTCAAACTTTTTCCGTCAGGCCCCCCTTTGGAGAAAAAAAAAAGTCGGGCCCCCCCAACACGAGTTAACATTTATTAAAATATATCAATATGAACGTGAGCATTCCTTTCAAAAAAAATAGAACAGTGATAATAAAACAATGCTCCATAAGTCCGTGGGCGGCAGATATTTTCTTTTGGGGGTGCTGTGGGGTAGCTTGACGTTTCATAGTGGGTGCTCAAACATTTCCCATCAATGTACCGGCGCTACAGTAGAATTTTGTACTGCAATAATCCCCACGCAAATACACAGTGTACCCGCGACTGTTACAATGAAGGCTCGATAATCAGCTCATGGCATATAGGTGTAAGCAGGGGTAAACTGCTATTTTTATAAGTGGGGAGTGGACCTAACATCCTCTAGGGGGGTCCTCGGGAAGATTCTTTTTTAAATATTGAAGTTAAAAGCATCAATCTGGTGCACTTTGAGAGCAAAATGAAGAGATCTATGGATACATCTCTCAACACCCATATGAAACAGAACTGTAAACAGATTTACTTTTTCTTTATGGATATTTTACAAATCACTCCCCTTTTAAACTGTATTCTTGTTTTACTGTCATATAGTATTTCATAACTGTTTTTCATTTATTCTCTTATTTTTTTATATCTATAATGATCATATAAACGTGTACCTCGGAAATAATGGTTTACATTAAACGTGACCAAACCGTTTGAGACCCACTGAGATAACTAATCTCAGTGGGTAATCTAAACACTGAGAGAGTCCTTTACCTCACTGAGCTGAGGTTATCTGAGCCTCTCAGTCTGACAGGCGAGAGTTCTCCCTCCACCTTGTTGTTGAAAAAGATCCTTATACCCGTTAGCGTAGCTCGCTAGCACCAGATGCTAACAGGCGGCCAGGTTTTCTGGTACCAGGTAGCAGTTGGGGGTTGGGTGCCCAGTAGGAGAACTGGCACTTCTTCAGATTGAACTGGCGACCCCCTCGGTTCCCAAGTGAAGTCCCTTCGACTGAAAGACTGGATGTTTGTTTCCTTGAGTGGATTTCTACAACAATATTAAGTCATATTGACCAGCTCCAGTGGCGCAATCGGTCAGCGCGCGGTACTTATAAGACAGTAACCTGCAGAGTGATGCCGAGGTTGTGAGTTCAAGCCTCACCTGGAGCAGAGAATTCTTCTAATTATCCCGTCCTGACATGTTGACGTAACTGCGTCCTTCCTGTTGTCATGTCAGAGCAGAAACAGTAGTATGTATTCATGTATTGGGTGGCAGTAGATCTAATAATATAAACACAATAGGCGCGTTCACACCGGAGTACTTTTTCCCATTTAGTTTTGTTAGTACCCCTTATGTCGCGTTCACACCAAAAAGAGTACTTAGTGCCGGGAGCTTTTACCCCCATTTTTAGTGCCTGCTGAGAGGTGGTACTCTCCTGGGGGGAAAAAAGTGCCCCAGTTCTGATTGGCTAGGCGAATTGCAAACCACGCCCGTAAAACTCTGAAATGTTTTGTAGAGCCGCCATAACATTATCCTCGCATTAGCATTATTAGCATTAGCATTAGCCCAGCGCACCAACGCAGAGAGAATAACTTATGGCAACACAAAAAAAAAACATGGGAGCGGTGGAGATGAGGAGGTGTCGGCGTTCTGGCGATTTACTTGGAAGGCTTCAGTAGAAGCTGCTGGGAGTCCCAGCAGCTTCTACTGAAGCCTTCCCCAACTCCGGGGACTTCCAGCCGGGGACTTCGGGTGGCAGTATACGCCGTGAAGTAGTTTGCGGCCTGCCAGTAAACCCAAAGCAGAAGAAGACGAAGTGACGTCAGCGGCTCATTTGCGTAATCTTCCCTCAGGGAACTTATTTCGGTGTGAACGCGATCGGCTCTTAGTTCCATGGGGGAACTAAGTGCTGGGAACTAAGTACGGCAAAGTACTTGGTGTGAACGCAGCTAATGAAACAATTAGTCTATGTGAAATCGCCCAGATTTAGGAAAGTAAGAGTGGAAGTATGACCTTCAAGCAGACTCCAGAGTATTATACAAGTAGTATAAACAGAATTTCTGCACGCCCTGGGTTTCAGCAGATGTCCGTGTATGCGGTCGCTTGGACATATATCAGGCCCTTAAGAAGACAGCTCTTCCTATTGAAATTCAAGCACCATCTTGTGCTGTTGAAGATGCACTTCTTTCCTTCCAAGAAACTGCTTGATCTACAACTTTAATCAACTCGTACATTGATTAGCTGAGGATTTCTCTTCCTGACAGAAGCTCCAGTGGAGCAATCGGTCATCGCGCGGTACTTATAAGACAGTAACCTGCAGAGTGATGCCGAGGTTGTGAGTTCAAGCCTCACCTGGAGCACAGGAGCTCTTCAGAGGGTTCCTCCTGATTTTATAAACAAGCCACTTTATTCCTGTTGTCACACATCTGTTTGTTTTACGAAGCGGTTCCTCGAACTATATAAAGACTTCAAATGTGCAACAATTCATGGAGCTGGGATTTAGTGGAAGAGCTGCCTTCAAGCTGACTCCAGACTCAATTAAGTTGTTCACTCTGTTATTATAAATACACAGTACCTTTAAAACAGTAGGTCTATACATTTTTACATATAGAAACACATTCAATTTTTGTTATTGAGAGGTATTAGGGCAAACAGGTTTTCCGGCACTAGGTAGCAGTCGGGGGTTTGGTGCCAAGTAGATGAAATGGCACCTGTCCAGCTCGAACCAGTGTGCCCTTTAGTTCCCAAGTAGTCTTTACCAGGCTCCAGTGGCGCAATCGGTCAGCGCGCGGTGCTTATAAGACAGTAACCTGCAGAGTGATGCCGAGGTTGTGAGTTCAAGCCTCACCTGGAGCACAGAAGTTTAGCTTCCATCAGGTGCGGTCACATAGAAATCTTTCACTCTTAAGTAGTTGATATAGAGAGTTTGAGAAAATGTAGATAGCGTACATGTCTTTCCTGGAGCATAGGCCGTTTCTCGATGTCGAATATACCTGCATAATGCATTTAACATGCATTTAAACACTAACATGCGGCGCCACTAGATGACGTAGTATACTTGAAATAGTGGCTCTGCAGCAGGCTTTCTCGACATTGAGAATCGGCCATAGACTCAGCTCTTCTGTCAATCAGGAGGGTACCTTGACATTGTGGTCATGATAATTCACTGAGCAGATAGAACTTGTCATTCTTGAGGGAGAAGGTACTTATACGGTTGTGAGTTCAAGCCTCACCTGGAGCAAGTTTAGACCCCTGTCATATACGCACACACTTACAAATCCTGACTTTCTACTTGGATCAAACCAGCCAGAAGGTGTCATTGTCAGGGAAACCAAACAGCTGTGTGTCTGTTGCAACAGTATGGACCATAGAGCTATCCTTCATCTGCCTGTAGCTTTTTTTGATGTTATTCTTGATGCAAAGAAGCTATCACCTCATCCAAATCAGTGTGTCCTCCTGAAAAGGCCCAAATCACAGCAAGTTATTTTCAATGTCTAGATGTACAGTCTGATTGCAAAGCGTCTGTGTTGTGATACGGTTTATCCAACACAGTGTAGCAACACTTTAATTTCAATAATAATATTTAGTTTTACCTACATTGGCCAAATACACTATTGTAACACACATTATGTTTCCTGTGAGCCCAAAAATAAGCCAAAATTACATATCAACTGTGAATGTTCAGTTCAATACAGATGCTCCAGTGGCGCAATCGGTCAGCGCGCGGTACTTATAAGACAGTAACCTGTAGAGTGATGCCGAGGTTGTGAGTTCAAGCCTCACCTGGAGCAGATAATCCTTTAACTTCCTGTCAATTGCGAGGGATACTCAGGTAATATCAGTAAGATTATTCCCACAGAACTCTGTTGTTGACGGACACCAATGAGATGGCGCCCTTCGCCTTTATATTCCTTGCTACTATCTAGCTACATTTTAACATTTTGGAATAGATGCAGGGGACGGCTGGCAGACTAGTAGCTTTAATTCTGTGGATTACGTGGTGAGTTTATTCAGGCGTTTTGCCTCCACTCTGGATCTGTCTGAGCCCACACCAGAAGACTCGGATTATAAACACACTGACTGTAATTACTCAATAAAGCCGGTCAGCTTTTTGGGCTTTTTCATGGTCTGAATCCTTTTTCCTGTGGTGTGTGTGAGCGTATTTTGACTGTTGCCCCACCAACAAATCAGACACTTTTTACGCTACTATGGACAGTCTTGCACTAATGCACATGTCTCAAAGTTATTGAAGTGACTGTTATTTTGTATATATTGATTGCTGTGCTTTTATTTATGTCTTAATGTGTGCATATGTATACATGTGTCTGTTGATTGTGTATATATAGGTATATACATATTTGTATATATATTTTTATATATATTTGTATTTTTGTATTCGGGATTGTGGGAAACGGTATTTCGATCTCTCCGTCTGTGCACACAAACTGAAAGATTGACAATACAGTTGACTTTGAAATCTTTGCTGTGTGTGTTGTCCAGCTGGCAGGCGTAGAGGGGGCTAGAGAGCATGGATGAGCCGGGCAGCATGAACAGCAGCCTGCAGAGGAAGAAGCCGCCATGGCTCCAACTCGACATCCCCATCATCCGCCTGACACCCGATGACACGCCCGCACTCACACAGGTGAAAATAAAAATAAATCACATACAATTCAGATTACTAGAGCTGTGTTGGGAATAGACAAAGATAAAATGTGGCTAATTGTTAGAAATTGGTAGTAGGGCTGCACAATTTGTCAAAAAAAACGAATAATTTTGACTGAAATTGCATTTGTAATGTGATTTGTGTCACTAACACAATATTTAATTAATATATTTTCACATATTTAACCTTTCCCAAATATTGCACTCTTATAGCGATTTGCTTACTGCACTAGTCCATATTTTTATGTTGTGATTTTGTTAAAATTTTGATTGATTTTGCTGCCCTAATATGAAGAATGAAATGTAATACTAGTCCTATATTGTTATTAATGTTTATACACATTCACATAACTTGTCACAGAGGGCATCATCTGATCGTGCGTGTGCGTGTGTGTGTGTGTATGTGTGTGTGTGTGTGTGTGTGTGTGTGTGTGTGGTGTGTGTGTGTGTGTGTGTGTGTGTGTGTGTGTGTGTGTTGCAGCCGGTAAAGCGCCTGCGCAGTGTCAGCATGCCAGGGGAAAACCCTCAGACCTGCATCGCTGCCTTGGAAACTTCCAACAACTACCTCAGACCCCCAAAGGAGAGACTACCGTCCTTCACACAGTCCATCAAGAGGTTAGACACACACACACACACACACACACACACACACACACACACACACACACACACACACATACACACACTCCCTTCTGTCTTCTCTGCTAATTTCCTCTCCACTAATAAATCTTAACAAAACTAATTTAAGCTGCAGCCACTTTTCTAATTTAACACAAATTAATCCTGCTCTCTTTTCTTCTCTCTTGTCCTCTCTTTGATTGTTCCTTCCTTTTTCTTCCTTTTTCTTTCCCCTTTGCTTCCCTGTCCTCTTCTCTACATGCTGCTCTGTGTGTAAAGTGGGAAACGGGTGCGTTTTGAGCGCGTCAACACGGTCCCCCCAAAGGGCCAGAGGCTGCCCCGGAGGGTGTTATCTGTCCGAAGGCGGTCCTGCATCCCCAAAATACTGAGCCGACGGCGGTCATCTATCCCCAAACAGATCATCAGGTACAGGAAGTGGAGCAGGGAGTTAAGGACGGCAGTTTGAATGTGTCCGGTTTTGGTACTGAAGTTTATATTTGAAACTGAATATTGGAGGGAAATCAAGTGGTTTCAAACCTTTATTACTTCTTCAGCTTTAATTCTAGTGACAAACGATATAAATACAATGCAATGTATTGTATACAAAATGGTATATACAAAGACAAAAAGAAACTACAGGAAAAATCTAAAGACAGATTCACAAATGACCTCAAAGGGAAGCATAAAACAACCACAAATGACAATCTGAAACCACTAATGAACTCAAAATAACAACAAAAGGACGAAAATAAACCAAAAAAGCAACTCAAAATAGCTACAAAGAAACACAAAACAAATACAAAGAGGGGCACAAAAGGCCCCCCCCACAATATTTTTCCCCGGGATATCTGTTTTGCACAAAAGTCCGCTGAGCTTGTCGTCGTCCCTTTAAACTGAGTGTTTGACACACAAGCTCTCTCATCCAGGGTGTGTCAGTATCAGTCCAGGTGGCGAGCGGGACGGTTTGAGGCAGACAAAATAACACAATTACTCACACGGACTATCTGTGATCCTCTCACTGCATGCGGGCCACATCAAAGCCTGGAGAGAATGTAAATGTTTGAACACGGGGGCCAGGAATAAAACCTGGAGACACGGGCTTCAAAGGAGCGTTCACCTTATCATGCCGTGTGTGTGTGTGTGTGTGTGTGTGTGTGTGTGTGTGTGTGTGTGTGTGTGTGTGTGTGTGTGTGTGTGTGTGTGTGTGTGTGTGTGTGTGTGTGTGTGTGTGTGTGTGTGTGTGTGTGTGTGAGAAACTGAATTGACGCTTTTGATGTTTATGAGAGAAATAATCGGATTTAGGGAAAGTTAGTGTGTGTACAGGAGGTTTGCAGAGGATCCTCCTCCTCTAAAGAGTGCATAAATACCGGATATATCCTCACTCTTTAGAAAGGCCCTATTGTTTTAGTGGTTTCCTTTAATATGTCATTTTGGTTTTTGTGCATGTAAATGGTCTGCAAAGTCCAATCTCCAACTGCCTGCATTGGACTCCTTCGCTTGCTTCTGAAACATAGTAACATCACTATGTAACACTTGCGCTTCTAACGGCTAGCCCACATGATAGGCTAAGGGGCGGGACATCTCTAAGCGGTTGACCAATCACAACAGAGCCGGCCAGCTAACCAATCAGAGCAGACTGGGCTCTGGTTTCAGACAGAGGGTGAAAAGAGGTGCTGCAGCACAGGCAGTATGAGACAAATAAAGAGCTTTTTGAACATTAAAGCATGGAGACATGTCCCAGTAGAGACACTACATACTGATATGAACCTACAAACTTCCATAATATGTCCTTTTTATGGTCTTTTCAAAAGATAGATGTACAATTTTGAAGTTTAATGGGTTCTCTTTTGATGTGGCTGTGGCTCAGTGGAAGTGTGCTGGACTTCAAATGAGGGGATTGCAAGTTTGAGTCCCAGTAACATGCAGTCAGCATGTCGTTGTGTCCCTGAGACACTTCACCCCAAATTGCTCCTGTGGGGATTGTCCACTGTACTGAATGTATGTAAGTCGCTTTGGATAAAAGCGTCTAACAAATTACATGTAATGTGTTTTACATTTTTGTGCTCCAGTGGTGCAATCGGTCAGCGCGCAGTACTTATAAGACAGTATCTTGCAGAGTGATGCCGAGGTTGTGAGTTCAAGCCTCACCTGGAGCAGTTAATGTTTAACTTTCACAACATCTGCAGGCAACAGGAAAGTTTAAAAAAGAAGCTGAAATCTGTGATTGTTCTCACGTAGCTATAACTCCACCACAACGACTAAAAACACAATATCACCTCAGTAAAAGCTACTCTAATCGAGCAGATTGAAAAATATGTGTGTTCTTTACAGATATTGTACTGGGCAAATATTTAAAAAAGTGTTTGCTGTCCACAATTCCAGACAGGTGCATCTCTGATGTGAAACCAGAAGACAACATGTACCTGCTACATGTACAGTAGACTTCTTTGTCTGTTTCTTTGATTTCTACGACGATATTATGGAATATTGACAGGCTCCAGTGGCGCAATCGGTCAGCGAGCAGTACTTATAAGACAGTAACCTGCAGAGGTTGTGAGTTCAAGCCTCACCTGGAGCACAGAACTCTTCAGAGGGCTCATCCTGATGTTATAAAAAAGCTACTTTGTTCCCGTTGTCTGGCACCAGGTAGCAGCTGGGTTTGGTGCCCAGTAGGTGAACTGGCACTTCTTCTTCATCTTGAACTGGCGACTCCTTCAGTTCCCAAGTCAAGTCCCTTTAATCTGATCCTTCAGTCTGAGTAACTGCAGTCCATATCAGTACTTAAAACATGATATTTTCCTAATCCATACCACACAATCAGCTCCAGTGGCGCAATCGGTCAGCGCGGGACACTATCCTGCAGAGTGATGCCGAGGTTTTGAGTTCAAGCCTCACAGCAGGTGAGGTAAACTTACAGAACAAATAACCTAAAGCAATTGAACATTAAAGCATGTATTCATGTCACAGTTGAGACACAAAATACAAATATGAACTTGTTAATGACCACAATATGTTTATAAACAAAGCGTATATCGAAGGTTGATTTGCTGACGAATCCTGCTTTGTAGGAGTTAATGGATGTTTGTTGAGTTCTAATGGTAAGAAGCCATTAATTTTGACAGATCAGGCACAGAGTTAATAATTTATCTCAGTCTCAGTAATGATAGGTGTTTAAATGAAGATCACACACATCCTTGAACTTCTATTCGCTGCAAAGCAAGGTGGGGTTGGAGCTAAACCTTATTTTGGTGCTGCTGCATGAGTGAGTGAGTGTGTGTATGTGTGTGTCACGTCCAGACATGTCCCAGTGCCCTCCCTCTGTCTCTACTCCCTCCTAATGTGTGTGATGTCCCATCCTTCTCTCATTTCCTGTGGAACGAACTAGTGTTTAGACACACTCCTGATAAACAATGCAGGGACAGATAGAAAGCGTTGAATAGTGAGGGGGGATTCAGTTTGACAAGGACCAGAGCTGCTGTCTTTTTTGCCCAGTAGGACACATCCTTTTTACGCGAACTCACAAGGAGGGAAACTGGGAGGCCTGCCAGACACTGACACATTCACACACTCACACACACACAGGGAACTCTCTGTGCAAGTGGGACGCAAGGTCAGAAAATATAACATCTACTTATCAAGAGAGTGCATCCAGCTGGTGGAAGTCCTATTTCCATCCCGAATGGATCAGATTCCCGTCTATACGAGGAGATAAACGCCGGCTTTTCCTCCGACCTTTGATTAATCGGGATGTTGCTCAGAGTCTGGACATGTGGTGATCATCCTCTCTTTGCGTAACGCTGAATGTTACAAGGTACTGCTGGCCTGGATATCAGGGAAATCCCCTCATGGATTGTGTATCTGTGATCTGCAGAGGATCAGGGTTTAATGCGGGGTTAAAGTGGGGACAGTGGTGTTGGTCATGATGGATGATAAACAGATCCACAGGCCATGCCCCCCTCTTCAGGTATGACCCAGACCCTCAACCCCTCCTGGAGCTCTCTGGACAGGTGAGTGTACTGCTGAGTGGGGAAAGAAGTAATAATAATACGTTTATTTAGTATAGCACCGTTCACAGAAATACAATTCACAAAGTGCTTCACAAGCAGGGGTGGTTCTAGCGGGGGGGGAACAGGGGCCAGTGCCCCCGTAACACTGACCTGTGGCCCCCCTTAAAAAAAAAGGTTACAATATTACAATTTATTGGAACTAAATCAAATCAGAGACCCGGATATACACTGGAGATTAAAACTGTTCATTACCTTATAAAAGCAAATACTGTTTATGTTTTTTAATTAAATTGTCACTTAAAGTTACTAAAACAAATACTCTAAATAAAAAAACTACTGACACAAAGGACTGTAACTTAAATGTACTAAAACAAATACCAATTACTGTATTTTATGTTTATCTTACACGATTACTTTATACTGTCTTTGTCTTTTTAACCCGCTTTTATTGTGCCCCTCTCATGAAATAACTGGCCCCCACAGTGAAATTAGTCTAGAACCGCCACTGTTCACAAGAAAGAACAAAAGTTAAAATTAAGACCACAGAAATATGAATATAATATCAACATGAGGCAGAAAAGTAAGGTTAACATAAAAACAAAACACAGACCACGGGGAATCCCGAAAAGAACAAACATAAGAACAGAACACATCTCAAGTATAAACAAAAGCCAATGTAAAAAGAGTTGTTTTTTAAAAGCTTCTACACAGGATGTAGCACTTGGAGCACTACTTCAACTAACTATGTAACTAAAGCTGTCAGAAGAATGTAGTTGAGTTAAAAGTACAATGTTTACCCCTGAGATGTAGTGTAGGGAAACATGAAAGGAAAAGACTTACATACTCAAACATGTCTCATTAGTGGATTTATCAAATGAGAACACTCAATACTTATCACATAGTGTTCATAATCCTCCTGTTCTCTGTATATTTGTTTATATTACACTCTGTTCTTCCCCTTGGCCTTTTCTTCCCTGATGAAATGAGTCTTGTCTAAGCCTGTGATTACATCAGATTGCTGCTCTATGTGAACCAGCCTTACCTTGAAGACATAAAAGCTAATTCATGTGGCTTAACATTAGTTTTAATCTTTTATGTGTGATGGATCTGTGCTGTCGTCAAGCACTCGGGAGTATTTGTATTTATTTGTTGTGTGTGGGCGAATATGACCTGCATGCTTGACGGTGCATGTGCTCACACAGAGACACATACCTGCTTATCTAAACAAGCCCATAAACAAACGTCATCTGTCTTTGAGCTTTTTTCATCCATTCTCAGTCTGATTCTCTTTGCCTTCCCAAACCTGTCTTCTTTCTAAAAGACCTTCCTCTCTGGGAGGACATCAATCAGGGACGCGCCGCCTCCCTCCTGCCCCTGTGCGTCCTTAAAAGGCTTCCCCAGCTGGCATCTCTCTTGATGATGAGTGTTTATTTCCGAGTGTCCTGCTCTCCAAACATTTCCCCCACCGTGGCCTCCCCCGCCGGTCGGCTAACACGCAGCCTGGCACTCAGGCACTGTTTCAAAAGAGGACCTCTATGCACATGTATTGAGTTTAAATGAGAAACACAGCCATGAAGTGCAGGACTGAAGAAGCAACATCTGCTTTTTTAACGAAGGCTTGAACTGAGGGCAGTGGGTCGCGTTAAGATCAAGACAGTATCTTTTATTCAGGCTCTTTAAGCTGATTGGTAGCATCCATACAATCACAGTCACAATGAAAGAGAAAGGAAAATGCTAGAAGGGGACTGGAAAAAGGAAGATTTTTTTGTCGTAAATGTTGCACAAAACACCGTTAATAACCCGATCTGATCATAGTGCTGATGATTTTTCAATATCTAACTACTGAACTGTAATCCAGATTACATTTTTAACTGATTTGGGATGTTAAAATTAAAACCATTCTATAAATCAAACTGGTCAAAGTTGCAATATTTTTTAATTATATGAAACCATGCATTTTGGCTTTCTATTTAGTGTCATAAAAAAAAGAGTGTTCCACATTTAAAGATTGCAGATGCTCGTTGACTTTCTACTGCTATGGTTCTCTTCATCAGTGTAAAAAGAAAACAATCATCAAATGAACCAATTAACAAGTTTTACATCCCCAACAAGCAGCTGCATCAATCAAGTAATCATCCTTTTGTTCTGCTAATCTTGAGGGATTTACGGCTCAATGCGCCCGAGAATATTCAGTGTGTGTGTGTGTGTGTGTGTGTGTGTGTGTGTGTGTGTGTGTGTGTGTGTGTGTGTGTGTGTGTGTGTGTGTGTGTGTGTGTGTGTGTGTGTGTGTGTGTGTGTGTGTGTGTGTGTGTGGCCTAGCATTACTATACTTGTGGGGACCTACATCTGTTTACACAGTCACGTGTGGGGACTCGCCTCCCTTATGGGGACAAATTGGAGGTCCCCATGAGGGGAATCATTAATTTTAGGGTGAAGACTTGGTTAGGTTTAGGGTTAGGGTTAGGCATGTGTTGGTTATGGTTAAGGTTCGGATAAGTCTCCAGGAAATGCATGTAAGTCAATGTAATGTCCCCTGAAGTGATGTATACATGGTATGTGTGTGTGTGTGTGTGTGTGTGTGTGTGTGTGTGTCAAGATTTGTTCAAGGCTTCAACAGATTATGTATACAATTCAAATGTACAACGACTTCAGCAATGTGATTCTTATAACACATGTGACATGAAAGTTTGGTTAAGCCCATTCATGGTCATGACTTTGTTATGATTTGATTTAATTGCATTAAATGGTGCACAAGGGGGCATAAGTAACGTCATGATGCAAAGCTGTAAAAAGGCTGAATTCATGCTTTTACAGATCTTTCTACAACACAACAAGAAAACAACTTTAAAAATGCTTGTTTTCCGAATGGATTTAGGATCGACCAGGGCGTTTCTAACATTGTTGCTGCTCCATTCACTCTCAATATAACAGTGTCTAAATTAGGCATAATATGGCAGTGATGATATCCATTATCCACTGTGACTTTGAAATGTCACAAGAATGTCTTGTTCCTGTGGAAACATTTGCAAGTTCTCTATGATTCATGTTGATTTTTGTATGTAATCGTGCCCTGGATAACAGCCTAACAGCTACCTGAAATCCACAAAACAGCTGCCAGGCAAAGTCAGAATTAATTATATTTCTCATATGTGGAACAGCCTCCCAGTTCATATCCGGGCTATTGAACTTTTAAATCTCAGCTAAAAACTCACCTCTTTGCACTGGCTTTTAATACTAGTTGAACATAACATGTTTTCATTTGTATGTGTTTTTATCATGTTTTTAATGATTGTTTTATTATTTTACTCCCATTGTGTTATTTTAGATTGTATGTATTCCCTGTACAGCACTTTGGTCTTCCGAGGTTGTTTTGAATGTGCTATATAAATAAATAAAGATTGAAGATTGAGATATACCACTCCCAAATAAAAAATAAACCTATATGAGGGTATGCAGTGTTCCCTTGTTTCCTAACCAGCCCCCCTCTCTCTCCAGGGGCACGGCTGACTGGTTTGGGGTGAGCAAAGACAGCGACAGCACCCAGCGATGGCGGAGGAAGAGCCTGCAGCACTGCAGCCATCTGTACGGGGGTCTGAAGCCTCAGGTGATGAGGGAGATGGAGCTCCACAGCCAGGACAACCTGTCCCTGGCCAGCACTGAGACCCCTCCTCCCCTCTACCTCCCCCCCCACCACCACACCCACCACCACCACTATGGCATGCAGAGGGTAGGCCAGCGCCACGTTAGAAACATGGAGGAACAATTATCACCTTTTCCTCCATCACTTTTTCTATTCATTGAGATCTTTGGCGCTTGCTTTAACTCTCTGCTTTGTCATCTTGACTAGGGTTCAATTGATGTCTTTTTCACACATTAAGCATTTATTTTTGAATATTACATGCCAAAAATGTCTAATTCACGCATGATACCTGGCAATAACAACTTTATCTAGTTAAACTAACAATACCGCCAATGCTACGGGCCTAACAACTACTTTTGCACTGTTAGTATTACCATCTGTTGCAAAAGGTTACAGTAAAATCAGTTCTGATCACTTCAGTTCTGGTAGATATTTAACAAATATATCATATGTAAACAGCAATGGGTTTTTAGTTACAACTATCCTACATTGAAACAAATATACGGAAAGAAAGGTGTAATGCTAGGATAGCCAGCAAGCTAGGTCGCTTTCATAGCTTAGCAGTGCTTTGTGTTTACCGTCTCAAAAAGTAATAACAAAACATTTTTGAAATAATCGGCAGCTCACATTTTTACTGTGAGACATTTATTTACTCTCTGGACTTATATTTAACACTTTAAAAGTTGACATTTTAAACGAAATGTTCGCTATAAATTCTAGTTAACATGTTAGCATAGGTAAGTGCTAGTTAAAGTAATGCAGTAGTAATAGTTATCTTGGGCTAAAACATTTCAGATAAAATTACAATAAAAAAAATAAAAGTTTCAAGGAAGTGTCCAATCTAGCATGCACCCTTTTAGCATGAAGCTGGGTGAGGGTGTACATTTAGAGTTACTGTTGCTACTTGAAACTGGAAATGGCCTACTAATATCATCTATCTACTACTAAAACCTGCTCGTTAAGCACTTTTGTCTCTTAAAAAAAACCTCTAACATCAATCTAACCCTATTGTCAATGTGAGTTATCCCTGCTTTTCACTTTTCTGCTGTTGTGTGTTAACTGTTATATGTTGCTTGAGTACAGAGTATTGGAAAACAACTTTGTTAAACCAACACTTGCTTGTGTGGTGTGTGTGTGCGTGTGTGTGTGTGTGTGTGTGTGCGTGTGTGTGTGTGTGTGTGTGTGTGTGTGTGTGTGTGTGTGTGTGTGTGTGTCTGTGTGTGTGTGTGTGTGCAGATTGTAGACCCCCTGGCTCGGGGTCGTGCCTTCCGCATGGTGGAAGAGGTAGACGGCTTCAGTGTCCCTCAGACTCCCGTCACGCCCGGCACCGCCTCCCTCTGCTCCTTTTCCAGCTCGCGCTCCGCTCTGAACCGGCTGCCAAGAAGACGAAAACGAGAGTCTGTTGCCGTCATGAGTCTGAAGGCTGCAGCCGCACTAATGAAGGTGTTTTTTTTTTTTTTGGTTATGCAGGAAATGTCACCTCAAACTTTGCAAAGTCTGTGCTTCAAACTCTTCGTCCTTTTTCCAGCTCAAAGCTTACTGCCAGCCCATGCTTTCGGAAATGAAGTGTGCTTATTTTGTATGCACAATGAAAGCAGCTTTAACTTTGCATTATAAAAGTTTTTGTAATCTGTTTAAAGGCACTGGAAAAAATAAGCAGATCACCATATTCAGTCTTAAACAGACAGAGGAGATTGAGCTCAGGGGTCTCATTGTATAACATTGTGTAAATCTTTAACCCTTAGATGCATAAGTGGGTCTTTTTTGACCCGGTGAGGTGGTTTTCTTGAAGTATCTTTGTAATTACATTTTTTTATCATTTCATATTCTAGCTATTCCTCCAAAAACATGTTTTGGATATCATGCCATTCAAATTTTAAATTTAAATGTTATACATTTTAATAAATTGTAGTTTTTGTATTTCTACCCCAAGCTTCCACAAGTGGGTCAAAAATGACCCGCATGCATTTCCTATGGGATCCTATGGGAACCTTTGATTCTTATCACCTGTTGTTGTCAGGACTACATTCACTGTAGACCACACAGACGACATCACAAGTGACACCTCTCAGGAAGATTATTTTACACAGCAAGATCTGATACCTGTCAGTATGATAATACATTATATTTGTATAGGGCTTTTCAAGGACTCAACATCGCTTTACAATATAAGCGAAGGTTAGGGTGGGGGGGGGGGGTATAGGACTATCAAACTTGATCAACCGGCATGGATTGATGGGGGTTTTGAGATGAGTTTTGTGAATACTGCGAGGGTCTCAGAATAGCGGAGATCTTTGCATCAATATGTTCAAAAGGTTTTTTTCAAAATGTAATTTTTTTTTCTAAAACGATAAATAGTGAAAAATGTAATATAAAATATTTCTAGTGTGAACCAAAATATAATACAAAATATTATACACGTGATTTTTCTTAACCAAAATGATAAAAATGGCATAAAAACACATATTATTCTAATACGGGTCCTTTTTGACCCACTTATGGAAGAGTGTAGGGTCCAGTCACTCTAAGGGCATCTAAGGGTTAAGATGCAGAGTTTAGTCAGAAAACACCCGCATGCTTTAAGAGGACAGCGTATTGTTAAGTTACAAGAAAAAAGGAGATACAGAGCATGAGGAGGGGGGAATATTCTGAAAAAACAATCAACATTTTTGATAAAGACTTGAATATTTAAGTCATATATTTGGGAGAAAAATCTCAGACATTTTGTGAGGCTCGGAACACTAAAAAACGTTTAATGAAAAAACATCAAACACCTTATAATTAATACAATAAGATGCTTTGATTTGTGTCTGTATGTTATCACAGATATCCGTAACTCAAATTTAGCCGGTCATGATTTTTCGAACAATAAAAGTTCAATAATTCCTGTGAATATCATTGTAAAGTCTCTTTATCTTAGGAAATATCAAAGTTATTTTCTTGGAAAATCACAACTTAAATCCTGTAGATTGTGAGATTTTCTCTGAATATTTCCCTACATCCGACAACCTACAAATGCTCTTTATACGCCATCATTCTTTAATCTCTCCCTCTAGATATTCATAGAACATTTTATTTTCTGACATATCCCTGTCTCTTACATATGCGCATGGATCAGCTGCATCTCTATATCCGTGTGTGTGTGGGCACATTACATAACATTTTAAATCAGCTTGTCTTATCGTGGATTAAACGCAGCTGTAATATTTACAGTACTACAGACTCGCACATGTAAATAAATGTTAAGTAAGAGTGTTTGCTAGTGTGTGTTGGGCGGGAATTACTGGCAGATGGTCCTGCGATAATACACACCTAATGCTCTGCTACTGTATCTGCGGGATCAGAATATTGCAGCAGTGCAGAACTAATCCACACACACTCAGCCACCGGACGCTGGCATTAAGGAGGGGATTCCCCCAGATAAACTGTCATTGTCTTCAGTCTGTCGTTGATAATCATAAAGACGTGTTGTGTGTGTGTGTGTGTGTGTGTGTGTGTGTGTGTGTGTGTGTGTGTGTGTGTGTGTGTGTGTGTGTGTGTGTGTGTGTGTGTGTGTGTGTGTGTGTGTGTGTGTGTGTGTGTGTGTGTGTGTGTGTGTGTGTGTGTGTGTGTGTGTGTGTGTGTGTGTAATTTTGTCCGTAGGGCCGGACGATAGGCGACGGCGCGGCCGGGCGATGTCGCAAACGGAGTTTCATGCCCCCTAGTTTCTTTGAAGACGACACCATAGACTTCCCTGATGACCTGGACACTTCCTTCTTCACCAGAGTGAGCAGTGGACACAATAACACACAATCAGGGGCGCCGTAAGGGGGTGAAAAGTTAGGACGATTCTAAGGGCCCGTGACTGACAGGGGCCCAAACTATTTTAGAACATTAAGATAGATAGATAGATAGATAGATAGATAGATAGACATACTTTATTGTCATTTCAACAAGACACAGAGTGTACTATTAAAACGAAATTTCGTTGTACTGGCTTACAGGAACAGGACAATATAAAAACTTGCTAAAATTGTACATATAAATAAATAATAGTGACGTGGTGCTGATAAAATTAAAGATAAAGTGTGCATTTAAAATATAAAGACTTACTATACATATAAATTAAATAGACATACTATATAAAAAAGATGTGCTCTTTACACAGCGTAATCAATCAATCAATCAATGTTTATTTATATAGCCCAATATCACAAATGTTACATTTGTCTCAGTGGACTTTACAGTTTGTACAAAATATCAGTATGACAATACGACACCCTCTGTCCTTAGACCCTCACATCGTACAAGGAAAAACTTCCGAAGAAAACCCACAGTTTAAAGGGAACATGGGAGAAACCTCAGGGAGAGCAACAGAGGAGGGATCCCTCTCCCAGGACGGACAGACGTGCAATAGATGCCGTGTGTAAATTGAAAAGATAATACATTTGCAACATAGGTAGTCCAAATGTTTGGAAATGCATGTGTGTATAATAGGAAGATGAATCCACAAGGATATCCATCCAGGACCTATGATCCAGGACCACAGCCACGACTCAAGATCCAGGGCTCGCGATCCAGGACAGAGGAGCGCAGGATCATCCATGACTCCGGATCCCGGCGTATATAGACACCAAAAAGAAAGACATTTGGGGAAGCTGGGTTAATCGGAACATGAGAGTACACAAGTATAGACAGAGAGAAGGAAGAAGTAAGATGTCCCCCGACAAACTAAGCCTATATCAGCAAAACTAGGGGCTGAATCTAATCAGCCCTAACTATAAGCTTTATAAAAAAGGAAGGTCTTAAGCGCACTCTTAAAAACGGATAGGGTGTCTGCCGCCCGAACACAAACTGGAAGCTGATTCCACAAATGTGGAGCTTGATAAGAAAAGGCTCTGGCTCCCATTGTACTTTTAGAGACTGTAGGAACAACCAACAACCCTGCATTCTTGGAACGCAATGCCCTAGTAGGACAGTAGGGTAAAATTAGTTCTTTAAGGTAAGATGGCGCCTGCCCATTAAGGGCTTTGTAGGCGAGAAGAAGAATTTTAAATTCTATCCTGTGTTCTATAGGGAGCCAGTGTAAGGCAGCCAGAACAGGAGTAATGTGGTCCCTTTTCCTAACTCTGGTTAGTACACGAGCTGCAGCATTTTGAATCAGCTGAAGCGACTTGACTGACTTCTTGGTACACCCTGATAATAAAGAGTTACAATAATCCAGCCTTGAAGTAACAAATGCATGGACTAGTTTCTCTGCATCGTTTTGAGGCAAGATATGCCTGATTTTGCAATGTTACGTAGATGGAAGTAGGCGGTCCTTGAAATTGATTTTATGTGGGCGTTAAAGGATAAATCCTGATCAAATATAACACCAAGATTCCTTACAGTCTCACTGGAGGCCAAATTAATGCCATCCATAGTTAGTATATCCTTAGATAATTTGTTTCGTAGATTCTTCGGGCCAAGTACAATAACTTCAGTTTTGGTCGTGTTTAACATCAAAAAGTTTAAGGTCATCCACGTTTTTAAGTCCTTAAGGCAGTCTTGAATTTTATTTAGATGATTAATTTCATCAGGCTTGATTGATAAATATAGTTGAGTATCATCCGCATAACAATGAAAATGTACAGAATGATTCCTTATAATATTGCCTAACGGAAGCATATATAATGTGAACAAAATAGGTCCGAGCACTGAGCCCTGTGGCACTCCATGGCTAACTTTGGTTTGCGTGGAAGATTCATAGTTAACACGTACAAACTGAGAGTTTTCAGATAGATAGGACCTAAACCAGCCTAAAGCAGTTCCCTGTATGCCAACGAAGTGCTCTAGTCTTTGCAATAAGATATCATGGTCGATAGTATCAAATGCAGCACTGAGATCGAGCAAAACAAGAATAGAGACACGTCCCTTGTCTGAGGCTATTAGAATGTCATTTGTGACTTTAACCAGAGCTGTTTCTGTGCTATGATGTGTTCTAAAGCCAGACTGAAAATCTTCAAATAAATCATTGTTTTTTAAGTAATCACACAACTGTTTTGCGACCGCTTTCTCAAGAATTTTTTTAAATGTAATGTAATCTTTATGTTACTGGTCTACTTGTTCAGCAGTCTGATGGCATGGGGGAAAAGCTATTGCAGAATCTGGCTGTTTTGCTCTTAATGCTGCGGAACCTCTTATTAAGAGTAATACCTTAAGTATTAAGAACAATATTATCCCCAACAAGTAGCCGATCTCTATTTTCTAGAGCCTGCAAACACAAGTGAATTATTTTTGTAGGAAGTCTATTATTTTGATGCTTGAAAGCACCTTCTTGCATGCACTAAATAATATTTGTTGTATGTAAAATGGTGAGGATTTGACATATGCATATTCAGTTACAAATAAGAATCACCTAGAAAATGTTATTAATCATCCTTCCAATGCCTATAATATCTTATCATTGTTTTGTTTTGGCCTTTTTTAACTTGTCTATAAGGTCTTTCTCTACTGTTTCACGACCCTGTTACCCTCTTTTAAACTGAATATATATTGGCAGTAGCTTTGAACTCCTCCTCACTTCATTTATATCTTTGTAGGAAGGCCTGCAGGATGAACTGTCGAGCTACGCAGACGATGTTTTTGAGACGCCATCGGAGGCCGCCATCGACCCGCTGGACGAGAGCGATCTTACAGGAAGTGCGCTGGATAAGAACGAGCTGGAGAGGAGTCACCTCATGCTGTGGGTTTATATTTTTTTGCGAAGGGGAGTTGTGAGGAGACAAACTCAAACTTTCTATCACTCAAGATCTTATGACATCAAGATATCAATATATTAAGATAAGAGATCAATGTTTTCTTCCACTCTCCGCCTCCTGTATCCAGGCCTTTGGAGAGAGGATGGAGGAAGGCGAAGGACGGCCCTCTGGTTCACCCGAAGGTGCGTCTGAGACAGGAAGTGGTGAGCGTCAGCAGCCATCAGCAGCGAGGACAGCGGATCGTAGTTCCTGTGAAGAAGCTGTTTGCCAAAGAGAAGAGGCCGTACGGGCTCGGCATGGTGGGCCGCCTCACCAACCGAACGTACCGCAAGCGCATCGACAGCTACGTCAAGAGACAGATCGAAGACATGGACGATAACAGGTAAGGAAATTCTTCTCCCATGTTAATTTGAATAAAGGTGTTGGGAATCTACTAGATAATTAAGCAGGAATTGTCCTTCTGTCTTCTCTTAAGTCCCCTACGTGTATTGGGGTTACAGATGAGGTCCAAAACTAGCAAGCCACATGAATGTCTGGGAGCAAATTAATTGTATATGCGACACAAATTGTGCCAGGATCCGTTAAATTTTCGGAATATTGGGTTGCAGATTAACATTTTCCAAAGGGGGGTTCGTTTAGCATGGAATAAGTTAAACAAGAAAGTAGAAAGAAAGTGAGGTGATAGAAAACTATTTCTGCTAAAAAGTGAGCAATGATTGAGAGTCAGACCGAAACATTTCAGGTGTGTGTATCTCACACTGCACTGTAACTGTAATTCATGTTTTATTATCTTTGCTTTTAAATTATTGTTTTTAAATGCCGTGTTATAATATGTTTCTTAATGCTCTTAATGTCTTTCATTTTTGTAAAGCACTTTGAATTGCCTTGTGTTGAAAGGTGCTGTATAAATAAACGTGCCTTGCCTCACTTAGGCCTTTTTTTACCTACTGGATCACTTTTGTCCATCTGCTCATCACCATCCTGGCCGTCACCATCTACGGCATCGCCCCTGTGGGATTCTCACAGCATGAAACTGTCGACTCTGTACGTTTATTCAGCAGCGTTTATTATAGCTGCATTGGTATATTGTCTGTCAACAAATTGTGTTGAAATTCGGCTGAACATTGTTGACAAAGCATGTTGGTAATAAAGCTTTTTTCTTTGTCTCTTTGGAGGTTTTGAGGAACAAGGGAGTGTATGAGAACGTTAAGTTTGTGCAACAACAAAACTTCTGGGTGGGTCCGAGCTCAGTAAGTATCTTCATTTAAGTATCTTCTATCTATGATTGTGCTTTAAAGCATGATAGTCAACATGGGAAAAGCTCAAGTGTATTACAATGATTTATGGCTCAACTTATTAAAAAAAAATGCTTATGCAGTCAGCTGTTTCTAGTAAGCAAGAAGAAGAGAAGTCTTAACTGTTACTTTAAAGTAATGAATACATAATTGAAATAGACAATGCCAGCTAAAGTAGAGAAATGTTGATAATAGTGTCGAATAACTATTTAAAATGCCTCACATGAACACATATGAGCATAACAGGTGGTTTATAAAGGGTTACTTGATCTCATCTAAGACCGTACTGTCCTGCAGGAGGCGCTGATCCACCTGGGAGCAAAGTTTTCTCCGTGCATGCGTCAAGACGAACAGATCCACAAACTGATCCAGGAGAAGAGATCCAGAGAGGGGGAGTCGGGCTGCTGCGTGAGGAACGATCGCTCCGGCTGCCTGCAGACCTCACAGGAGGACTGCTCGGTCTGTCACCATTTCACTCACTAAAGATCACAGCCGTCTGACGCTAGATAGAGTAGTCACCACCAGAGATGGCAAAGTAAACACATCCTTTACTCAAGTAGAAGTGCAGATACTCGTGTTTAAAAATACTCTGGTAGAAGGACTAGCTAAACTTCTTTACTCAAGTCAAAGTAAAGAGGCTTTGAAATGTACTTCAGTAAAAAGTACCCATAACTAGCAGCTGTTTTAAAGAGTACCTGACCTCCCTTTATATTAATAGAACAATAATGTCATTGTTAGCTAATGAATGTTTCCATGCTGAACAACGGCAACATGACAACGTTTCCATTGGTCCCTCTTCTTTAGAGAAGACCAGGAAATGATGGATACACGGATCGTGTTCAAATCAATAGGCACGCAATGACTCTAAAGAATAATGATCACGCATCAAACACACATTCAGACTAAAGGAACCAGCTGTTTGGGAAATGAGAGAAGTAGAAAGTACAGGTACTTGAGTTCAACATGTAAGAAGTAGAAAGTACAGGTATTTGTCTTCAACATGTAAGAAGTAGAAAGTACAGGTATTTGTGTTCAACATGTAAGAAGTAGAAAGTACAGGTATTTGAGTTCAACATGTAAGAAGTAGAAAGTACAGGTATTTGAGTTCAACATGTAAGAAGTAGAAAGTACAGGTATTTGAGTTCAACATGTAAGAAGTAGAAAAGTACAGGTATTTGTGTTCAACATGTAAAAGTAGAAAGTACAGGTATTTGAGTTCAACATGTAAGAAGTAGAAAGTACAGGTATTTGTGTTCAACATGGAAGAAGTAGAAAGTACAGGTATTTGGGTTCAACATGTAAGAAGTAGAAAGTACAGGTATTTGTGTTCAACATGTAAGAAGTAGAAAGTACAGGTATTTGTAGTATACATTACATGTAAGAAGTAGAAAGTACAGGTATTTGTGTTCAACATGTAAGAAGTAGAAAGTACAGGTATTTGTGTTCAACATGTAAGAAGTATAAAGTACAGGTATTTGTGTTCACATGTAAGAAGTAGAAGTACAGGTATTTGTGTTCAACATGTAAGAAGTAGAAAGTACAGGTATTTGTGTTCAACATGTAAGAAGTAGAAAGTACAGGTCTTTGTAGTTCAACATGTAAGAAGTAGAAAGTACAGGTATTTGAGTTCAACATGTAAGAAGTAGAAAGTACAGGTATTTGAGTTCAACATGTAAGAAGTAGAAAGTACAGGTATTTGTGTTCAACATGTAAGAAGTAGAAAGTACAGGTATTTGAGTTCAACATGTAAGAAGTAGAAAGTACAGGTATTTGAGTTCAACATGTAAGAAGTAGAAAGTACAGGTATTTGTGTTCAACATGTAAGAAGTAGAAAGTACAGGTATTTGTGTTCAACATGTGAGAAGTAGAAAGTACAGGTATTTGAGTTCAACATGTAAGAAGTAGAAAGTACAGGTATTTGAGTTCAACATGTAAGAAGTAGAAAGTACAGGTATTTGTGTTCAACATGTAAGAAGTAGAAAGTACAGGTATTTGTGTTCAACATGTAAGAAGTAGAAAGTACAGGTATTTGTGTTCAACATGTAAGAAGTAGAAAGTACAGGGTATTTGTGTTCAACATGTAAGAAGTAGAAAGTACAGGTATTTGTGTTCAACATGTAAGAAGTAGAAAGTACAGGTATTTGTGTTCAACATGTAAGAAGTAGAAAGTACAGGTATTTGTGTTCAACATGTAAGAAGTAGAAAGTACAGGTCTTTGTGTTCAACATGTAAGAAGTAGAAAGTACAGGTATTTGAGTTCAACATGTAAGAAGTAGAAAGTACAGGTATTTGAGTTCAACATGTAAGAAGTAGAAAGTACAGGGTATTTGTGTTCAACATGTAAGAAGTAGAAAAGTACAGGTATTTGTGTTCAACATGTAAGAAGTAGAAAGTACAGGTATTTGTGTTCAACATGTAAGAAGTAGAAAGTACAGGTATTTGTGTTCAACATGTAAGAAGTAGAAAGTACAGGTATTTGTGTTCAACATGTAAGAAGTAGAAAGTACAGGTTATTGTGTTCAACATGTAGATAGAAAGTACAGGTCTTTGTGTTCAACATGTAAGAAGTAGAAAGTACAGGTATTTGAGTTCAACATGTAAGAAGTAGAAAGTACAGGTATTTGAGTTCAACATGTAAGAAGTAGAAAGTACAGGTATTTGAGTTCAACATGTAAGAAGTAGAAAGTACAGGTATTTGTGTTCAACATGTAAGAAGTAGAAAGTTCAGGTATTTGAGTTCAACATGTAAGAAGTAGAAAGTAGAGGTATTTGTGTTCAACATGTAAGAAGTAGAAAGTACAGGTATTTGTGTTCAACATGTAAGAAGTAGAAAGTTCAGGTATTTGAGTTCAACATGTAAGAAGTAGAAAGTACAGGTATTTGGGTTCAACATGTAAGAAGTAGAAAGTACAGGTATTTGAGTTCAACATGTCAGAAGTAGAAAGTACAGGTATTTGTGTTGAACATGTGAGAAGTAGAAAGTACAGGTATTTGAGTTCAACATGTAAGAAGTAGAAAGTACAGGTATTTGTGTTCAACATGTAAGAAGTAGAAAGTACAGGTATTTGAGTTCAACATGTAAGAAGTAGAAAGTACAGGTATTTGTGTTCAACATGTAAGAAGTAGAAAGTACAGGTATTTGAGTTCAACATGTAAGAAGTAGAAAGTACAGGTATTTGAGTTCAACATGAGAGAAGTAGAAAGTACAGGTATTTGTGTTCAACATGTAAGAAGTAGAAAGTACAGGTATTTGAGTTCAACATGTAAGAAGTAGAAAGTACAGGTATTTGAGTTCAACATGTAAGAAGTAGAAAGTACAGGTATTTGTGTTCAACATGTAAGAAGTAGAAAGTACAGGTATTTGAGTTCAACATGAGAGAAGTAGAAAGTACAGGTATTTGTGTTCAACATGTAAGAAGTAGAAAGTACAGGTATTTGAGTTCAACATGTAAGAAGTAGAAAGTACAGGTATTTGAGTTCAACATGTAAGAAGTAGAAAGTACAGGTTTTGTGTTCAACATGTAAGAAGTAGAAAGTACATGTATTTGTGTTCAACATGTAAGAAGTAGAAAGTACAGGTATTTGTGTTCAACATGTAAGAAGTAGAAAGTACAGGTATTTGAGTTCAACATGTCAGAAGTAGAAAGTACAGGTATTTGTGTTCAACATGTAAAAGTAGAAAGTACAGGTATTTGTGTTCAACATGTAAGAAGTAGAAAGTACAGGTATTTGTGTTCAACATGTAAGAAGTAGAAAGTACAGGTATTTGTGTTCAACATGTAAGAAGTAGAAAGTACAGGTATTTGTGTTCAACATGGAAGAAGTAGAAAGTACAGGTATTTGTGTTCAACATGTAAGAAGTAGAAAGTACAGGTATTTGTGTTCAACATGTAAGAAGTAGAAAGTACAGGTATTTGTGTTCAACATGTAAGAAGTAGAAAGTACAGGTATTTGTGTTCAACATGTAAGAAGTAGAAAGTACAGGTATTTGAGTTCAACATGAGAGAAGTAGAAAGTACAGGTATTTGTGTTCAACATGTGAGAAATAGAAAGTACAGGTATTTGAGTTCAACATGTAAGAAGTAGAAAGTACAGGTATTTGAGTTCAACATGTAAGAAGTAGAAAGTACAGGTATTTGTGTTCAACATGTAAGAAGTAGAAAGTACAGGTATTTGAGTTCAACATGTAAGAAGTAGAAAGTACAGGTATTTGTGTTCAACATGTAAGAAGTAGAAAGTACATGTATTTGTGTTCAACATGTAAGAAGTAGAAAGTACAGGTATTTGTGTTCAACATGTAAGAAGTAGAAAGTACAGGTATTTGAGTTCAACATGTCAGAAGTAGAAAGTACAGGTATTTGTGTTCAACATGTAAAAGTAGAAGTACAGGTATTTGTGTTCAACATGTAAGAAGTAGAAAGTACAGGTATTTGTGTTCAACATGTAAGAAGTAGAAAGTACAGGTATTTGTGTTCAACATGTAAGAAGTAGAAAGTACAGGTATTTGTGTTCAACATGGAAGAAGTAGAAAGTACAGGTATTTGTGTTCAACATGTAAGAAGTAGAAAGTACAGGTATTTGTGTTCAACATGTAAGAAGTAGAAAGTACAGGTATTTGTGTTCAACATGTAAGAAGTAGAAAGTACAGGTATTTGTGTTCAACATGTAAGAAGTAGAAAGTACAGGTATTTGGGTTCAAAATGTAACAAGTAAAAGTAAAAAGACGTCAGAAAAATAAGTAGTGGAGTAAAGTACTGATACCATAAAAATGTACTTAAGTACAGTAACTAAGTATTTGTACTCCACTAATTCCCACCTCTGGTCACCACTACACAATCAAAATACAGAATAATGTTAACAATGATTTATCTCCCTCCCTCTCTTCCTGCAGAGCACCCTGGCGGTGTGGGTGAAGTGGCCTCAGCACCCCAGTGCTCCTTATCTGAATAACACTCTACGGCAACACGGGGCCGTCTGCCATCAGGACCCCAGGTAGCTTCAAATAAACACCTTGTTCATAACAGTCACTATACATTTAAGGGGCACTTTTGCAGGGGTCATATTCATGTAAATACATAACAGACACATCTATTTATTGCATGTATGGCTTATGTATGGTTGTGGCTCAGTCCCTGTAACAAGATAGGAATGTTTAATGTTATTTATTTATTTTAAACTTTCTTTTGTAGGATTTGTGTGGAGCCGGCCTCAGTTTCCCCTCATGAGTGGCCTGATGACATCACCAAGTGGCCAGTGAGGACATTTACATTTAACAATTACATTTGGCATCTACGTTTATTATGTCTCGGAATACTTTGATGTACCTATCTGTCTCGTATAACATCTAAAACAAGTATAGTGTCTAGGTGTTTTGTTTAAAATATGTTTCCTCTGCTTATGATCTGTAGGTTTGTACACGGTACAACTCTGGGAATCACACCAACCTCCCCCACATCGACTGCACCATCACAGGCCGGCCCTGCTGCATCGGGACCAAAGGACGGTAAGAATCAACGTCCCTGAACGCATCAGGAGAACAGCATGTGTCTATTGTGTCTACAGTCTATATTCTGCGAGGTGTTTCTTCATAAGCTTCATGTGTTTCATGCTGCAGATGTGAAATCACTTCCAGAGAGTACTGTGACTTCATGCACGGCTACTTTCACGAGGAGGCTACTCTCTGCTCACAGGTACGACAAACACCTTGTGATTTCCTCAAACGTGTCTGATATTCATTCACCGACTCCATGCAACATCTGAGTGTGTATCTGAAATGCATACAGGCAATTTAATTAAAACTTCTCTGCTCCAGGTGAGGCTTGAACTCACAACCTCGGCATCACTCTGCAGGTTACTGTCTTATAAGTACCGCGCGCTGACCGATTGCGCCACTGGAGCCTGTTAATATGCCATAATATCGTCATTGAAATCCACTCAAGGAAACAAACATCCAGTCTTTCTGTCTTACTGAATAATTAACATGACATTATGAAATAGATTGGCTGTGGTGCATTGGGTGGATTGCACTCAAATCCTTAAACCTATCTTATCTTGTAAATGAATCTGTTGCACCAAATTTCCAGGTGAAAACGAAAATAATTGTACATGGAAGTCTACATACATGTTGCAACTATTTTGAATTGTGGACAGGAAACACTTTTATTGTATATATTCCCGGTATAATATCTGTAAAGAACACACCTATATGTCAATCTGTTACTGAGGTGTTTCTAGTGGTTGTGGTGGTGTTCAGGCTACTGGACAATACATGTTCATGTTGCCTGCAGATGTCTAGAAAGCTAAACTTCTGTGCTCCAGGTGAGGCTTGAACTCACAACCTCGGCATCACTCTGCAGGTTACTGTCTTATAAGTACCGCGCGCTGACCGATTGCGCCACTGGAGCCTGCTGACACCTCTGAATTTAAAGGACTTTGGACTAACACTCTCACTGTCCTCCACAGGGTGGCAGTGGATCTGCAGACAGACTGATAGCACTTCCTGTCCTGACTGTTTCTTATTCTCTCTTGCAGGTGGCCTGTATGGATGATGTTTGTGGTTTGCTGCCTTTCCTCAACCCAGAGGTCCCAGACCAGTTCTCCAGACTCTGGCTGTCTCTCTTTCTTCATGCTGGGTGACTCTACTCTTCTTTTTCTTTATCCCATCTCATATTAGGCCTCACTATCAGAATCAGAATACCTTTATTAGTCCCACAGTGGGGACATTTACATTGTTACAGCAGAACAGAGCCAAAGACAGCCTAATGTCACCTAAATAGCATCCATAGTAGCGCCAATAGAAAACCACTATAGTGATTATAGTTGCAGTGATCAAACTCTTATAAGGAGCCAGAAGATCCAGCTGTACAAATGCTGTTTAGATATGCTGTAGTTTGTATCTTTTTGTTCATTGTTGGTCTTTTTATACATAACCCAGTATATGGGTGAATTGTTAAAAACTACAGGTATTCTCAGACTGCAAGGAATCTGGGTGTGATCCTAGATAACAAACTGTCCTTCACTGCAAACATAGCTGCCACAACCCGTTGCTGCAGATACACGCTTTACAACATCAGGAGGATGCGTCCCCAGCTGACTCAGAAAGCGACGCAGGTTCTGGTCCAGGCTCTCGTCATCTCACGCCTAGACTACTGCAACTCCCTCCTGGCTGGTCTACCTGCATGTGCCATCCGACCTCTGCAGCTCATCCAGAATGCAGCTGCTCGTCTGGTCTTCAACCTTCCAAAATGTTCCCACACCACGCCGCTCCTCCGCTGCCTTCACTGGCTTCCGATAACTGCAAGAATCCACTTCTCTGTCTCTTGGCCTCTTGAACGCTCTCCCTGCGGAGATTCGCAACATCCCCACACTTGACGCCTTCAAAAGGGCCCTCAAGTCTCATCTGTTTGCCAAGGCTTTCGGCCCCTAAATCGATCTGTTGTTTTGTCTGTCTGACTTTTGTTTTGATATGTTTGTTTTTGCCCTATTACTTGTAAAGCGACCTTGGGTCCCTTGAAATGCGCTATATAAATCCAAGCTATTATTATTACTTCAAAACAATGGTACTTGCGTACCATGCTGCTAATGGATCTGGCCCTTCCTACATCCAGGACATGGTTAAACCGTACACCCCAGCGCGTGCACTCCGCTCTGCATCAGCCAAACGGCTCGCTGCACCCTCGCTGCGAGGGGGACCCAAGTTCCCATCGGCAAAAACACGTGGGTTTGCTATCCTGGCTCCAAGATGGTGGAATGAGCTCCCCATTGACATCAGGACAGCAGATAGCTTACACATCTTCCAGCGCAGACTGAAAACTCATCTCTTTCGACTCCACTTCGAGCGATAGAACTATTAACAAAGCACTTATATACTAATAAAGGGCTGGCTTACCTAAAGCCAGTTGAGTAGCACTTGAAATGTTTTTGCTCTATGAAGCCTGATGTACTTATATGATTCTGTTTTCTTCAAGTTGTATTTTGTTGGTCGAACGCACTTATTGTAAGTCGCTTTGGATAAAAGCGTCAGCTAAATGCAATGTAATGTAATATTCTACTTTGTTGTCCCATGTTACTTTAATATATAAATATGTTTCTTTTTAAACTCATGTACACAACATGGTTTAGTAGTACATTTGCACGATACAGTTTGAGGTAGAGGTTGCGCTAGACTTTTTTCGCTGCCCGTCATTTTGACGGACAGGATCGTAAAACTTCCGTCAAAATCCAGAATTACCCGTCGGCCTTTACACAACTCTGGGGGGGGGGGGGGGGGAGGAAGCATGCTCGTGAACTGTCAACGGGGGGGGGGGGGGGGCAGTTCACATGCGCCGTGTTATGCATGGCTGCTGCACCTCGCGGGAGCGTGCACAGCGTAAAGCCAAAACTCACAGACATTTCAATGATCTGTACGGCACAGTTAGGTTTGGAAACGGTATGATTTAGTTTTTGGAGGGCATGCATAACACCGGAGCCTCGCTGCGGGGAAACTTAGGCGCTTTTCCGAGTTTGTTCTAATCAGTCAAAATGACGGACTGCTTTCAGATTTGTCCGTCATTGTTAAAAAAAATCCGTCATAGACGGAAAATATTCGGTTAACGCGACCTCTGGTTTGAGGATACAGCAGGATTTAACTTTAAAAAAAAGTTTGCTATATTTTGTAACCAGTACTGTGATTATTGTGGATTTGAGTTAAATACTCTAGTACAGTCATTTTCATTTGTACTGTACAGTATTTAAAAAGCATTTGAATAAGCTGTACTGCATTCAAAACATCAAGTATATGTACAAATTCAGCAAATAGAAAAGCTGTCAATTCAATTAATGTATGCAATAAATATACAAATGTCAATTGGATAGTAATCTGTATTAGAATTAAGGACAAATAATAACATTGTATTACAATAATCATCTGCTTAAAGTGATCCCGGTTACAACTTGCATACTTATAACAGTAAGTTATCTGTCTGTGTGTGTAGGATCCTGCACTGCCTGGTGTCGGTGTTTTTCCAGATGACGGTGCTACGGGACATCGAGAAGCTGGCGGGCTGGCTGAGGATCTCCATCATCTACATGCTGAGCGGCATCACCGGAAACCTGGCCTCTGCCATCTTCCTGCCCTACAGAGCGGAGGTACAGACTAGTGACACCTCCTGTGACGCTGCATTAGAGACTGAAAACTCTAGTCATCACATACAGAGCATCAACTAGTTCCTGAGCAGTGTCCTTCACATGCTGATATCCAAGAGAGGGAGTTACACAGTCACAAGATGGAGGAATAGAAAGCAGTATTCAATGTTTACTTCAGATTAGCTCCACGTCAGAAATGAGCATGCTTGATGTCTCTCTCCATAGAGGCTGAATCATCATGTTAATCACATAGCTATCATCTGCCTCAAACAGTCCTTATGCTCTTCTAGGTAATCACACATCCTGTCATGTTCACAGCTACAGTTGGGATACCTTTGTTATCAAGTTACTCTCAGATTGATAGAGTACATTCAGTATTTTCCCAACACTGTGTTTCAGGTGGGTCCTGCAGGCAGTCAGTTCGGCATCCTGGCCTGTTTGTTTGTGGAGCTGTTTCAGAGCTGGCAGATCCTGGAGCGGCCGTGGCGAGCGTTCACCAAGCTGCTCGCCATCTCCGTCTTCTTCTTCTCCTTCGGTTTGCTCCCCTGGATCGACAACTTTGCCCACATCTGCGGATTCGTGTCGGGATTTTTCCTCTCCTTCGCCTTCCTGCCATATATCAGGTAAGAGAAGGAAGGCGTGTGTGTGTGTGTGTGTGTTGCTTATCTGCTTTCTTTCCCAAAGAGTTAGACAGTTTTGTGCTAATTTGTACGAAACAGTATCTAATTTTACATATTTTTATATTAAATCTTACTTATTTGCACCATTATGTCTATTGCAAATTTGTATAGCATTTTTTTGTCTTTCTGAAAGAGCTTGAGACTCAAGATGTTCATTTAGGCTGAAACATGGCACGAAAGAAAATAAATACCAGCATCTCTGGATCTTATTTGTATTTCTCTCGCTTATTCCGGCTGCCTCTAGTCGTTCATTTGAGCTCAGCTGTAGTTTGTAAATAGTCTCTTTGGCTTGTTCTGTAGAAAGTCAACATTACATCCCTTTTTTATGGAGAGTTATGAAAACTTAATTTTAAAATAGAATAATGCTCTGATTTGATGTGTCTTGATGGTCCCAAGTTTTGGTATGAGAGGGTGAGGTTTTGACTTCTAGACAACACCATGGCTGTTTATTCTATTGATTATTTTAGTTTTCTTTCATCCAAAGATATCACCCCAGATGGGACTCGAACCCACAATCCCTGGCTTAGGAGGCCAGTGCCTTATCCATTAGGCCACTGGGGCTTTGCACTCCACTGTTTCTTCTGACTCAGCCAAAATATATCCTGTTGAACTGTAAATCAACAATGCGGGGAACACAATATGTGGGTTTAAATGAGACAACAACGGCCCCTAAAGCTGCTGTTCCTCTTGTTCTTGGCTCCCAAATGGTGGAACTAGCTCCCCATTGATTTATAGGACAACTTCAAGTCCAGCAATCTTTCACCTACATCTTGGCCATTAAATTAAACCTTACAAAATGCTTTTTAAAAATGACAGCACTTCGAATGGTTTGGCCTATTTGAAGCTAATGCCTGTTTCTGGCTGTTCTGAGCTTGTATCTTGATATTTTATCCAACTTATAAGTCGCTTTTGATGAAAGCTAAATAGAATTGAATATAATGAAGTGCAATGAATAACACAACACCCTCCTTTTCAGCTTTGGGCAGTCGGACATGTACAGGAAGCGGGTGCAGATCTGCGTCTTCCTGCTGGTCTTCCTCGGTCTGCTCGCAGGGTTGGCCGTCCTCTTCTACGTTTACCCGGTGAAGTGTGACTGGTGCGAGTACCTCACCTGCATCCCCATCACCGACAAGTTCTGCGAGAAGTACGACCTGAACGCACACCTGCTATGAACATCAGCCCGGGAAATAAAAGCACAGACGCTAGAAGAATACATGTCATCTGTACGGACGCTGGACTGGATGTTGATGACGTTCAATGTGGAGCTGCTTGTTTAATTTCCTGGAATAATAACCAGGATTTAATGTGGATGTGTTTATTTCGAAAGGTACAACAGTCCCATTATGAGTAAAGGCTGCGCATGAAAGCCTTCAGGTATTTAATTAAAGGTATTTATATGCATGGGAGACAAACTTTCAATGGATTTTTGTGTGATTGATCTCTAGCTGGGCTAATCAATGACAGTCACACTGGAGGAGTTGTTTCCTGACAAAATATGTACCTTATTTTGTGTTAAAAATGGACTGAACAGCACCGCTTAGTGGCCAAAAGGAGCCGTGCAACCAGAGACACTGAAGGGAATAAGCAGGGACTTTTGTTTTGTACTTTTGTTTACTGATGTCCAAACAATTTGTTCATTTACTGGATCTTCTCAGAGTTAAACATGTCAAGAAATTAGTCTACAAAATGTGCCTTATTGACACAAAACCCCACACACATACACATCTTTGTGCCATGAATCACTTTGTGGCAACAGTTTCTGATGTTTTGGGTCCTCTTTCTTGACCTTTCCGGAAACTGCATCACACAATCAGACAAAGTCATTTAAAAAATATTTTCACAAAGTATTTGATGGCTGAATTTAAACTTTTTTGTTATTTTTGTACCACCCTGAAAAGTTTCCGCCACAGCCTTTAAAGCACTTCAATCACAAATGCATTTTTATTTTAATATTCGCCAAGTGTTTAATCTGTAAAAATCACCCTGTATGTTAGTTGTGAATGGCTGAGGTGTGTTTTTATTCAATATGGTGGTGTTTTAGCTACCTGACAATAAACACAACAAAGCACAGAGTTCATCTCTTCTTTTTAAATGTATATATCTGTTACCTGCCTACAAAGGATATGTTCTGTAGGCTGATCTTCTCTGCTCCAGGTGAGGCTTGAACACACAACCTCGGCATCACTCTGAAGGATACTGTCGGTATAAGTACCGCGCGCTGACCGATTGTGCCTTGACATTAATTTGACTAGCATCAATGAAACATCGGAGGTGCCATCGTCTCTTCACCAGTCATTGTTGCTTTATTGAGTCTTTCTACAGAGCAGCCACTGACAATGCTATTTACACCCGGGTGTCTGTAGCTAACAATGATATTTACACCCGGGTGTCTATAGCTAACAATGCTATTTACAGTCTTCTGAAATGTCCTGTTTATATGTACAATGTAAACGACAGTACCGTAAATGTGTGAGTACCTGTACCTGGGTACAGTGACGAGCCCATACCCAAATGGACCAATCCGTGGAGCCATTACGTTACGACTGCGGAGCCGTTACCTGCCTCACACACACACTCAAGCCGTTTCTCAATCTCGAGGATACTGGCTTCCAAGCCAATATTTCAAGGATACTACGTCATCAAGTGGCGCACCAGGTTCCAATGTCCAGCATACTTGGAATTCCACCGAGGCCGCGTCCTTGGTTTGGGGGAAAATTTCGAGGCTGCACATGGGTAGACTTCGCGTCCTTAAAATCCCCACAATGCTTTGCGCACGGACCAATTTCAAAAACCCTTGTGGAGAATGGCCGAACTGACGCAGCACACATTTAAATGTAAGTAGGCCTATGTAGTGGCGTAGAACATGTGTTGGTAAATATGTTACTTTGTTACATTTGTTATCACCAAAAATGTGTTCCCTGACAGTAAGCAAGTTCATAATTAGATAGACATCCATTCTTTTTCGTTTTCCGAAGCCGTGGCTGTTTCTCAATCGCGAGGATGCTGGCTTGGTAGTCGCGTACTTCCAAGTCACTTCCTTCAGAAACAAAGCAAGTATACTTCCAAGCCACGGCTTCGGAAAACGAAGAAGAATGGAACAGGCTAACAAGTGTGCCACTCTCTCTAACGGTTTCAACATAAACTGTACCGAAAATAAATACCTCACGATGTCTATCTAATTATGAACTTGCTTTATTTTCACGGAACACATTTATGGTGATAACAAACAAATGTAACAAAGTAACACATTTACCAACACATGTTTTACGCCACTACATACTTACATTTAAATGTGTGCTGCGTCGGTTCAGCCGGTTTTTGAAATTGGTCCGTGCGCAAAGCATTGTGGGGATTTTAAGGACGCGAAGTCTACCCGTGTGCAGCCTCGAAATTTCCCCCAAACCAAGGACGCGGCCTCGGTGGAATTCCAAGTATGCTGGAGATTGGAACAGTACTTCGGCGGCACTCAATGACGTAGCATCCTTGAAATATTGGCTTGGAAGCCAGTATCCTCGAGATTGAGAAACGGCCTGTGGCTTGGAAGTATACTTGCTTAGTTTCTGAAAGAAGTTACTTGGAAGTACGCAACTACCAAGCCAGTATCCTCGAGATTGAGAAACGGCCTGTGTGTGAGCACACACACAAACTCCCAGCCAGGCTGCGGGTGTGTGTCTGTATGTGCTCGGGCTGGTTTCGGGCTGGGCTTCGCTGTGTCTCGCTGTCTCGCAGACGAGAAACCAATGTGAGTTTGGAAAATTGCACAATATAAATCTATTTTAGTATACCTCAACAATGGAATTATGATCAGTAGAAATGGCCATGACATGGGACCTTTACATTCTAGGTTTTGATATATGCATGACCATTAATAAAATGCCATTGCTCAGAAGCATGCATTCTCTACTGTGGTATAAGGTGACGTCACCCCCCGTTCAGTCCAGTAGGAGGCGATAATTT
Source organism: Gymnodraco acuticeps (assembly GCF_902827175.1). Classification (NCBI taxonomy): domain Eukaryota; kingdom Metazoa; phylum Chordata; class Actinopteri; order Perciformes; family Bathydraconidae; genus Gymnodraco; species Gymnodraco acuticeps. The sequence continues at coordinate 104,425 of NW_022990138.1, read as the reverse complement.
CTGGTTGAGACCTGTAGAAGAAGAGAAGAAAATGTCCCCGCCTGGGCTCCGTATTTTTAGCACAGTGGATGAGTGAGAATAGTTGTTTGAAGAACACACCTGTGCACGTGGACTGACAGCTCAAACAAGACTAAGATGACAACATAACCTGGTAAATCCTAATAACTACACTGCTTGTTTTGAACGGCTTGATTATGATTGAAGACTAAAACGTTTTTTACCTTCATGCAACAGCTGACTTTATAAGAGAAAAGTTGTGCACGTGTGTTCATTTCAAGAAAGCAACCATGGCTTTGCTCCTTTTGACTTTTACTACCCCTTAATAGTACTGTTGCATGCAGGATGCAAACTACTTATTTCTAGCTGAGTGCCTCTCTCATGCCTTACCTGCTGTGCAAAGGATTGTGGGTAAGTATTGCCAGAAAAGTTTACTTGCATGCATACTAGGCAAGACACCAGACCAATCAGAGAGTTGCATGGAAATACAGTACAAGTACTTCTGGGTCTCTGTGTTTCATTCAAGCTCGGCCCTGTGTGTGTGGCAATAGCGCATTTAGTGTGATTGAGCGAGCGAGAGAGCGCACCGGTGCCAGTAGGGACCGTGTTGTTAGCATCTGGTGCTAGCTGCACTAACAGACATAAGGAGCTGTTTCCACAACAAGCTGGAGGAGAGTCCTCTCCTGTCAGACTGAGAGACTCAGGTGAGCTAAAGAACTCTCTGACCGTACGTCCACACGGCAGCGTTGCGTGCTTCAATGGAGACGCTTCCCATTCACTTTGAATGGAGTGACGTCACGCTTTGCCGAACTGCATTGTGGTTCCGTCGCGTCGCTTTGCCTCCGTTGCTTCGCTTCAAAAGTTGAGAAAAGTTCAACTTTTCAAGCGTCGACGGAAGCGCCAGCCAATCAAATCATATGCCAGTACAATCTCTAGCCAATCAAACCGCGTGCTTGTGTGTCCGGGGCGGGAGAATAATGTGATTGGTTGTTGGTCGAACGCCAGACACGCCCACCGGCAAGCTTCAAACGCGACGCTGCTGTGTGGACGTACCATGAGTGTTTTAGATCAGGGGTGGGGGAACCTCCGGCCCCCGGGCCGTATACGGCCCGCGAGACCATTTGGTGCGGCCCTCGAGGTAATTTATTAACACGCAAAAAAGAAAAAAATTAAAGAAATCTAGACCGCAAAAAAATTAAACAAGCGAGTGACTGTTTTTCCTGGCCAAGGTCAGGGTCCTTGAACACAACACGAGCCTAACGTGTCATCACGTGGTATATGTCTTGTCTGACAGGGGTGCAGTTCTGATGGAGAGCACCAGAACGTTGCTCCGGCCAAAAATGTCAGTACCCATAAGGAGCCGTACACATGCCGCAGTTTTTGCGTGGCTGTGTCTTTAGTTGTAAGGCCAGTGGCGATCTGTTCATCTGTCATACTGATCATACAGTCAATAACTTTGTTGTTATTAGCATCTGGTTAGCTAGCTATGCTAACGAATATAAGAAGCTTTTTCTACAACCAGTGAGGTAAAGGCACATCTTTATATGATCATTATAGTTATAAAAAAACAAGAGAATAAAGTAAACAGGTATGAAATACTATATGACATTAAAAAAAGTTGTTATTAATAAACAAGAATACAGTTTGAAAGGGAAGTGATTTGTAAAATATCCATAAAGAAAAATAAATCTGCTTACAGTTCTGTTTCATCTGGGTGTTGAGAGATGTATCCATAGATCTCTTAATGTTGCTCTTAAAGTGCACCAGATTGATGCTTTTAACTTCAACATTTAAAAACAAATCTTAGGTTTCCCCCCCCCCCCACTTAAATCATTGTCCACATAGGAAACTAAATACATTGCACCACATCTTGTGTCCATATCTTTCTATTTAGGTGGTCATGCCACAACCGTGCACGGGCATGCATGCGCGAGTCATGGTCAATATCTTGGATTAAGAGGTTGCTTTTTCTTTACACAGCATGAAAGAAAGGCCAAATGAATGGGCTGTGATTTTAGTTTTTTAAGCAGAGGTCAATCAATTTGTACGGCCCTCGGAGGATGTTGAAAAAATTGAAATGGCCCTTGAGAGGAAAAAGGTTCCCCACCCCTGGTTTAGATATGTTAACTTTAGTCTAATTTATCTCAGTGGGTCTCAAACGGTTTGGTCACGAATTATTAAAAAGATTATTTCCGAGGCAAACCTTCATATGATCATTATAGTTCTAAAAAAAAAAAAGAGAATAAATGAAAAACAGTTATGAAATACTATATGACAGTAAAACAAGAATAACGTTTAAAAGGGGGAGTGATTGTAAAATATCCATACAGAAAAAGAAAAATGTGTTTACAGGTTCTGTTTTCATCTGGGTGTTGAGAGATGTATCCATAGATCGCTTAATTTGCTCTCAAAGTGCACCACATTGACTCTTTTAACTTCAATATTTTAAAAATAATCTTCCCTGGGAGCATGTCCCCGGACCCCCCCCAGAGGATGTTAGGTCCACCCCCCACTTGTAAAACATAGCACTTTACCCCTGCTTATACCTATATGCTGTGAGCTGATTATCGAGGCCTTCATTGTAACAGTCGCGAGTGTACTGTATATGTGCGTGTGGTAGGGCTGAACGGTATACCGTGTCATGGCGATAACCGCGGTATGCACATGCGCGGTATTCACACCGCAGGGACGTGCGGTTTTATTCATTTTTTTTTTTAAATGCTAACGCACTTTAGCACAGAATTCAAAATAAAGATACCCTTATCACTTATCGAAACTACACATACAATATATCCGATTAAAGCTGAGACTCCACAGATTATTTAAGTATAGTATCTAAGCGATCCGATCTCGCAACAGGGGAAGCAAACAGACATCACAACACGTACCTTTTACGGAGCTTTTAAGGGAGATCGTCTCACCGTAGCTGTCAATCTGATCAAAAGACGTGTTCAATGGTATTAAAAACGAGAAAGAAAAAAACGCGGCTGAATCAGTTGATCCATAGGTTGATAATGGTATGGCTTTGAAAGCAATTGTTTATAATCCATAATTCAATTTGTATGTAAAAATCGGAGCACAAAAGTTAGCTGCTAATGGTAGCCACCGGTTGTTGGCTACGCGTCACTCTCACCTCCTTATTTGTTCATTGTGTTGGTGTGTGTAGAACTTCCCCTGCATGCACAGCAAACCACCAATCACAATCATTCTTGATCAGATCACAGCAGGCCCCGCCCCGCTAGTTTGCAGACCATCAAAAACACTGGTAAAAAATGAGCGATAAAAGCGGTAAAAAGCGTTAGGAATCCAAAGTACAAAATAATAAGTACTCTGTATCAAGATTGATGCAAAACAAGTGATATTTGACCTTTTTAAGACAGATTTAGCAAAAAAAAAAACAACTCTTCTGGGGCCATTTGGGTGGATTTTCCATATCTCTGGCCCACCTTACTGGATTGTGACATGTGACATCTCTTTCTGACCGTCAGAGCCAATGGAATCGAGGGGAATCACACATTCCTTATTTGGTAATGTGTGTTGTTGTGAGACTTCCGGATCGCCAAGACCGGAAGCAGCAGCTACCATTGCAGCTACCAGTGGGCTACCATTAGCAGCTAACTTTGTGCTCTGCGATATTTACATAAAAATTGAATTATGGATTATAATTAATCATTTTTTTATACAGAGACGTTAAAAACCTATGGATTAACCGATTCGGCCGCATTTTTTTCTTTCTCGTTGTAATGCCATTGAACACGTCTTTTGATCAGATTGACAGCTACGGTGAGACATCTCCCCTAGAAGCTACGTAAAGGTACGTGTTGTGATGTCTGTGTTTGCTTCTCCTGTCCGAGTTCAGATCACTCAGTGATGATACTATATACCTAAATAATCTGTGGAACCTCAGCTTTAATCGGATATCTTGTAAATGCAGCTACGATAAGTAGTAATAAGGGTACTTTTATCTTGAGTTCTGTGCCAAAGTGCGTTAGCATTTTTTGCTCAGGGGTAATTTAGATGCTTCTTATGAGACTTGTGTTTTGTTTTGGTATAAAATGGTTTGTATCGTCAGTTAGCTGAGATTATTCTCGTTAATCTGGTATATACACATTAATAGGTTCTTAAATATTACGATCCCCTGAGACACTGTCGTGAAAAAAAAAAGTAAAGTACCCGCCGGGACTTTGGGGTTTAACAGGTTAAAAAAACCGCGATATATACCGCAGGGGGGGGAAAAACCGCGATGTCAGTTTTTTTCAATACCGTGCAGCCCTAGCGTGTGGGGAATGTTGCAGTAGAAAATTCCACTGTAGCGACTGGTACATTAATGGGAAACCCTACATGTTTGAGCACCCTCTATGAAATGTCAAGCTACCCCACAGCACCCCCAAAAGAAAATCTCTGGCGCTGCCACTGTGGGCTAAACCCCTAATGTTATCAGGTCCAGGAAACGCCCCTGCATCCTGGTATTGTTGTCATTCTGTTTTGATATTGCTGATATAGGCTTAGTTTGTCGGGGGACATCTTACTTCTTCCTTCTCTCTGTCTATACCTGTGTACTCTCGTGTTCCGAATAACCCAGCTTCCCCAAATGTCTTTATTTTTGGTGTCTATATACGCCGGGATCCGGAGTCATGGATGATCCTGTTGCTGCGGTCCTGTGTCCTGCATCGCGAGCCCTGGATCTTGAGTCGTGGCTGTGCCTGTTGCTGTGGTCCTGGATCATAAGTCCTGGATGGATATCCTCGTGGATTCATCTTCCTATTATAGACACATGCATTTTCAAACATTTGGACTACCTATGTTGCAAATGTATTATCTTTTCAATTTACACACGGCATCTATTGCACGTCTGTCCGTCCTGGGAGAGGGATCCCTCCTCTGTTGCTCTCCCTGAGGTTTCTCCCATTTTTCCCTTTAAACTGTGGGTTTTCTCCGGAGGTTTTTCCTTTTTCCCTCTGTCTAAGGACAGAGGGTGTCGTATTGTCATACTAATATTCTGTACAAACTGTGAAGTCCACTGAGACAAATGTAACATTTGTGATATTGGGCTATATAAATAAACATTGATTGATTGATTGATAATATACAATGCATTTTGAACATACTAACACTTTTTCTGGCATACTTTTGGTGCTCAATACTGTCAAACTATAGCCATGTTTTCTCTTAACACTGCCATCATATTACTCTGAAACAATTCTTAACCCTTCTTTCTGAAAATGGCCTTATCCACACACTGTTTGGTAAATTGGTGTGGTTTTATTCATTAGGTTGTTAGTGATGATAATTGGACATTTCTACAGCAGCTATTTTGATATGACATTGTAGGGTAAATACAGCTGTAATTTATAACATTAGTTAGGCCCTGTTCCATTTATTTTATCTATTTATCAACACCTTTGTTTAATATGCAATTTAAAAACAGCTGCTGTGAAAAGGACTTACAGCTGAGGCATTGTTTTCTTTCATTGGACTTTGGTGACATTTTTACTGAGATTGTTGTAATCTCAGTGTTTAGCATTTGGCCACTAGATGGCATCCCATCACCAATCACTCACAGATTGAACCTGATATCAGGGTACATCATGATTCTGCTTAGGGTACTAATCATAAATTGCTTTGTTGTTCTTTGGGATTTGGATGTCATTAATTCAAGCAGTAACTGTATTATCGTGCAGGACTCTTGTTGGTGCTCCCTGTGCGACCTGCTCGTTCTCCCCGTATTTCTCTGTCAGTGGCTCTAGCATTCATTAAGGCTTGTCTGTAATTGGGTCTAAATAAGTGTGTACTCATGTTGGAGAGGAGCTCTGAGACCACAAACACAGACGGCACTGATCTGCATACAAAACACAACAGTATTTGCATGTAATATTATTCATTTAAAACGTAATAAAAAGGCCATACTTGAGGTCAGACTCTGGAAATGTTTAAATATAGGCCTACATACAGTTAGGAAATAAAACGTTTTTACAAGGATGCAGTGTTTACTTTCCTTTCTCCACACACACATACAGATAGACAGAGGGTGATGGAGACCTTTGCAATGGCTAGTCTGAGTTATTGATTGTCAAACCATTTGACATTTTGGTCATCTGGTTATTTGAGGGCAGAGGGGATTTCTGTTCAACTTTTGTGATGACCTTTTTTATGAAGCCTTATCATTCGGGTGTGTCCTAAAGACTGCATATTGTTGACATTTTACAAATCAAAAAGAGAAACAAGTGGCCTTTTACAAGAGGTAGTTTGACATTTTGTGAAAACCACTTTCTTTGTGAGAGTTCAATGAGAGGATTAGTGCAGCTCTTTTGTCTGTAGTGTATGATTTTAGCTAGCACTAGCAGACATTAGCTAAGCTTAGAACAAATACTTTTTTTTACATTTCTGCGTATGTACAAATTAAACACACATGACAAAACATGTTAATAGGTTAGTTTATAGATGTGAGAAAGTAGGATGATTTTGTAAAGTGAACAAAGCCAACTGTTTCCACTTATTCTTTCACACACAGTGACGTCATGAGCTACCCACAATGCAACACGCGCCATATAAATATATATAAATGCGCCATTTTCCTGGAGGTGCTAATATCCTGGAAGTGCAAATATAAACAGCTAGTTTATGTTGCCAGGCAAAGCACAGTAGGTTTTTTTTCTGAATTAACGACCGAAGAAATCGCTGCATGTCTTCGGATTACATCTCTGGACTTGAGGGGTGTGCTCTAGGTCGTTACCAGCGTGAACTAGAGCTGTGTGGGTTGTTACAGACTGCCTGCAGATGTATGGAAAAACGACAGTGGCCTTCGTCGATTTTGGCTGCATCTACGTCTAATTTCTGCAAACACCAGGTGAATACCCCACTTTGTCACAATAATTTATCATGCCATTGCATATATGTGGTATTTTAGAGTTGACTAGATATGATTAATGGCAATAGACTATGATATTCAGTACAGGAAGCTTAGCAACACCTAGACGGTGTACGGCTGCTTGCACCTCGCGTAAAACGGCGCAGACCGTAAGTACGGTGTCGCGCTCGGCCCAATACCCGTATGTGTGTGTGAAAGAATTATAATCTAACTAGGCTAACATGCTAGCCTGGCTGTATTTAGCGTAGAGTAGGCAACAAAGACTCTTGTGTTTTACGTTTCTGCTTATGTACAAATTAAATAAACATGCTTAACATGTTACTAAGTTAGTTTATAGATGTAAGAAGTTGGGTCGATTTTGTAAATATTGGACAAAGCTGGCTATTTGTATAAACTAGGTTAACAGGTTAGCTAGCCAACTGGATGTAGCTTAATATTTAGCGTACAGCCCAACTTTCCCCGTCTATTTAAAGTTTACAAGAAACATTATGCATTAAACAGATTGATACAGTGACATTTATTTGGTAAATCTGTTTCCATCACACTTTCTTTCATTTAGCTTAATCAATACCTCAAGTTTTTAACCTGAGACCAGGGTAAAAATGTTTTTGCAAGATCTATTTCAATTTAGCTGTTTCTGCTCCTTTTGTATTGTGCACAAAACGTGCATGTAAGCAAGTGGTTTGGAGAGAATATATTGTTATAATATAAATATTGAATATGGTAGTTTTAACCAAAATCGACTGTATATGTCATGAATCACACATACCACTATGTGATCTAATACCCTCGGTCCCCCTCCTCCTTTTGTCACAATAAAACCTGGTGGAGCAGCTAATAGTGACAAATTAATGACCCCGCCAACATGCAGATTGTGACAAATCATTTCGCCACTTCTTATTCTGTCATCTCGTGGGTGCTTGGTCGTAAAAAGAAGCAGCACCCAAAGCCATTAGAGACCCTTCCCCCAACTCAGTGCCTCCCCCAACCCCTGCAGACGTCTCAAAGGAAATTATCTCTCCTCCCACCTTCCACCTATCCTCCCCCCACACACACTTGTCTCTTCTCCAATCTAAGTCCATCCTGTCACGTTCTCCTCCTCCTGTCCATGTCATGCCTCCCAATTTCCATCACTCATTCATCATTTGGATTTTCCAACAACGTCTCCACAACCCCCCGACTCTTCATCATGGCTCCTATAGAGATGGTAATGTGACATGAAGAGGATGGTATCTACGAGCTATTGATAAGCATCAAAAGAGACACACTTAGATACCCAACAGAACCCCCACACACACACACTTTCTCCTCATCATCACGTCTTTTAATAGATGCATGTTTTGCGAAGGAAATTAACTCAGGTTTCACAGGTTGAAGGAGGGAGGGCATATACTTAAGATGTGTATAGGCCTACTGTATAGACCAAACGGGAATAATAAGTGCAAATAAATGGCATGTCAATTTCAAAATGCATACCCATGTTTCTCTATGAGCCCGCTAACAATACCGTATTCAAAACTTAAATATTTCTTTGCAGCCTTCTAAAAAAAATCTCTAGCTGTTTTGATTTGGGAATATTTGGGATAGCCCGCTTCTCATTTAGAGTTCAATTTGTTTATTATAGTAAAAGATAAGATAAACTTTTATTAATCCACATCGTGAAACTCAGGTGTCAGAGCATTAAGAGTGGAAAACAGGATAGGTAAGAGTTTAAATAAGACTAATAAGAATTATTAAAAAAAATCAAGTTCATATCTTTGACAATAGATAGGAACACATGTTGGGATTTAGAACAAAAAACATGATTAATGACCTTTCATTTAAATCTGACAATTAATAAACTTGTAAAAATGTATACTCCTGTCTGTTAATTATATCCTATAAATGTATGTGTATGTCATATGTTGTTACGCTGCAGGTTGGTAGAGTTTTTTTATGTGGGGGTCAAGCCTTGATTGTGGTGGCATAAACAATTCATTTAGAACAACAACAAATCCATAATTGCGAGACAGTGTAAATGAAACATTTTTGATCGAAGGCAGGAACCACAACTATTGTTTCATTTGGTTGGCGTTTGTGGGGGTTATGTAAAATGCGAAAAATCAGGAAACAAATATCCTGTATTTTAATAAGAATAGATAGAGAGGATAGATAGGTGGTCGGATGTAGCTGCCTGTCGGTCTCTGCATGGAAAGGCGACCCCTGAAAACGGGACCCTGACAGCTGGACAAACAGGTGGCCACTGACAGACCGCGCTCTTCATGTGCCTGTAAGACTAACACACACACACCCACACACACCACAACACAACACACACTCACTCAGGACTCAGCACCCAGGACATCAGGTGGAAGGACCAAAGGGGGGAGGGGGTGTGTGTGTGGGTGTGTGTGTGTGTGTGTGTGTGTGTGTGTGTGTGGGTGTGTTGTGTGGTGTGTGTGTTGTTGTGTGTGTGTGTGTGTGTGTGTGTGTGTGTGTGTGTGTGTGTGTGTGTGTGTGTGTGTGTGTGTGTGGTGTGTGTGTGTGTGTGTGTGTGTGTGTGATGTGTGTGTTGTTTGTGGTGTGTGTGTGTGTGTGTGTGTGTGTGTGTGTGTGTGTGTGTGTGTGTGTGTGTGTGTGTGTGTGTGTGTGGGCGGGCGGGAGGGAGGGGGGACGGGAGGCCAGGCCTAGCCCGCACCCTGTCTGATCCACCTATAACAGAGCTGATGGAGAGTAATGTTATAGACCCACATGGTCCCATACACCACCTGGACTGACTAGCCTACCGTGTGTGTGTGTGTGTGTGTGTGTGTTCCATTGAAGTGTTTAAGTCAAATGACATAATCCTTTTTAAATTCAGCAATTACAAAAGTTAACCCTTCATTCTCCACATTATCATATATAGTTATTGTTCATATTTTGCAGATTCTTATTTCAGATTCTGATTTTTTTTTTAGACTCCAAAAACATAGTAACATGATGTGGATCACCAATGAAAATACCATCAAATAAATAAATAAACCACTTGCAACAAGCAGGGTGGAAGTGACTTTAAATGCTGGCTAATCTGGCTGGAAAAACAGAAGTTATTTAGACATAGATTGGCTATTTTAATCATCATATTTAGGCACACACCTAATGTACATTATACAGTATTTTCTTTTTACCTCACAAATGTATGATTGTATGTAAGCTCTATGTACTAGCACTCCAACACATTTTACATGATAAACTAAGAGGCGGGACATCTCTAAGCGGTTGACCAATCACAACAGAGCCGGCTTAGCTAACCAATCAGAGCACACTGGGCTCTGGTTTCAGACAGAGGGGGAAAAGAGGTGCTCACTTTCGTCATACTCTCCACAACTCTGAATTGTTCAAATATAAAAGCTGCTGTGCTGCACTTTATCAGAGGTGAGGAAGGTAACCAGTGAAGCTTTATCCAAACGAAACGTCTTCGTCCTTGAAGCATTTTCTTTTTGTAAAAGAGAAAAATACAGTTTGAAAACATCTTAACAAGAAGGACACATGGAGAGCGCAGAACTCCACCGCCAAGACTAATCACACAAGTGAAGAATAATGTCTGTATTCATCGAACAATTCATGTATGCTACTCAATATAGTGGCTTCTAATAGGCGTGTGGCGCAGTGGGTTAGTGCGCTGACCTTCGAATCAGAGGATAGCAAGTTTCAGTCCCACTGCAGTCGGCATGTCGTTGTGTCCCTGAGACACTTCACCCCAAATTGCTCCTGTGGGGATTGCTCACAGTATTGAGTATGTAAGTCGCGTTTGGATAAAAGTGTCTAACAAGTAACATGTAATATAATAACCCATGTTAAGTTATATGAAAATACAGTCTGTAGTTTTTCCATCAATCTTTCTAACAGAGACACATTACACAGCTGTCGAAGCAACTGCTATTCATTTATTGTTGTATTCAATTGTCATTCAAGATTTGAAGGTTTATGAGGTTAATCGTTCATGTTTGTTCTAGTGGTTTTAAAAAGTAATGAGTACTTTTTGGAAATTTGCCTGTTGTCTCTGTTGTTTTCAATCATGTGTCACAATCACAACCTTCAAACAAAATCTACCTACAGGTACAAATAAATACCTTCAAGCTGAAATGAAACTGCAAATATAAACTTGTTAATATATAAAGCCCACGTCAAGGCATAAAAGATAAATAACTTGAATGACTCTCTTTGAACTGCAGAGTATGGTTATCATGAAAATGTCCAACTTTAAAGGTGTCCGTAAAGATTTGCAGGTGTTGCTTTAACAGTCTATCTTTTTACCTTTTGATCCCCTCACTTTACACGGAAACCATTTAGATTTTCTTTTTAAACGTAGATTTCAGTTGTAGTTATTCCGTAGGCAAAGGAAACAAGGTTGTAATCTTGAGAAACCTTTTAACTGAGTGTGTGAGCTTTCGTTGACATAAAGTTTGTCATAAGCAACGCCGACATCAGGTTGCACTGAACTCTTTGGAGATTTGCATCAACAAGGAGGATAAAGCCAGGGGAGATTTCTTACTTTAACTTACTTCCTGAGTGCCCCCCCCCCTGCCTACACACACACATTTCCCTGTCATCTCCAGAGGACAATCCTTCTCTTCCTTGCCATGTGTCCTCCAGCCGTCTTGAAGGCCCGCTCTTATCCTCCACTCATTGGCTCCCAGTCACTAATCACACACACACACACACACACACACACACACACACACACACACACACACACACACACACACACACACACACCAGGTGCACCTACTGTACACGTGCACACACCTCATTAGTGCTCACTCTAACAATGCTCCTTCCCTGAATGCCCTCTCAGGATCTCTCTCTCTGATGGTTGGTAATTCTCTCTTTCTTTCTCTCTCTCACTCCACGCACACGATCTCCCCCCCCACCCCTCTTCCCCTCTGTGTGGGTTACGTCTCACTGGATTCGTTTTCTTTGAATTGTTATCTGATATTTGCACGGCACACTTTGGGGAAAGAGAAGAGAATGTCAAAAGTAAATGACCAAAATTAAGGTAGAAGATGAGATGATAGAACATGTGAGTTTCACACCTGTTGTGTTCCCATTCAAATGTCAGGTGAATTATATGAGAGCAATGCACATGTTTATCTGCCAACATTTCCCCCGTGTGTGTGTGTGTGTGTGTGTGTGTGTGCGTGTGTGCGTGTGCGTGTGTGTGTGTGTGTGTGTGTGTGTGTGTGTGTGTGTGTGTGGCCTAGCATTACTATACTTGTGGGGACCTACATCTGCTTACACAGTCACGTATGGGGACTCGCCTCCCTTATGTGGACAAAATGGAGGTCCCCATGAGGGGAATCATTAATTTTAGGGTGAAGACTTGGTTAGGTTTAATGCAATGTCCCCTGAAGTGATGTATACACGTGTGTGTGTGTGTGTGTGTGTGTGTGTGTGTGTGTGTGTGTGTGTGTGTGTGTGTGTGTGTGTGTGTGTGTGTGTGTGTGTGGTGTGTGTGTGTGTGTGTGTGTGTGTGTGTGTGTGTGTGTGTGTGTGTGTGTGTGTGTGTGTGTGTGGTGTGTGTGTGTGTGTGTGTGTGTGTGTGTGTGTGTGTGTGTGTATGAAAGAGTTTGGTTTGGTGTGTGTGTTTAATATTTCACATGGGAATATGGTCGTGTTTTGTTTCAGAGTGTTTCATATTTGACATCTATGTCTATTTCACATGTTCATATGAGTGCGTTTCCCATCTTTTTCTGAGACTATTTCACATATTACATGTGTATGAGGCTATGAGCGTGTTTGGTTTAATTGTTGTGTATGAGAGTCTTTCCGGTGTGTATGCGAGTTGCATTTCTAAATAATGTCCAAAGGGCCCTTTCATTGAATTTCATGGATCTGTCGGGTTTTATGTACTTGGTTTTGTCCGGGGTGCAACAAGAGGAGGGGTCTGGTTTTATGTACCCAATAGGATAGACTTGCACTTTGAATGGACAGGAAAACTGTTAAGGACAAATTGTTCGGCGTTTAAACTTGAGAGGAAGAATAAAAGGAAACGGGAGATGACCAGATTGTTTCAAGACCAGACGTGGTAATAAGAGTCTGAGTGCTACGCATTAGCATCGTCCAAGTCTACTGTTGTGTATTCTTTGGTCAAAATGATAACGATAAAAGAGAAAACATGTTAGTTTTATTCATATTTCTGCCCTGACAGCTCCCCTGACTCACACTACTGGTACTCTGATTCAATATCTGTGAAGGCAGACACTAAAAATACTTTTTTATATCACCTTGATGGCCACCGGATGTTATTCAGAACCAACACTGCTTTCACTATTTGTTTTGTATTTCTGTTTCATTGTGTTGCACTGTTGGTGGAGCCTGTGACCTAAGATTTTCATCGACATAACTACACTGTGGGTGTTTCTCAACGAAGGACTCAGTCCTCGGTAGAATTCCGACACATATTACATGTGTATGAGCGTGTTTGGTTTAATTGTTGTGTATGAGAGTCTTTCCGGTGTGTATGCGAGTTGCATTTCTAAATAATGTCCAAAGGGGCCTTTCATTGAATTTCATGTACATTATTTTTAAATTATTTTTGTAGTTGAAGATTCAAAATGACTTAAAAGACGCATTTGCATTGATAACTTTCTTTAATAATCTCAACATAAGATGATCCCACTTAAAAGAGGGAAAAGTGAATGAGCCCCGTCACATTTCCAGTATTGTACCCAGTCCTCACAGTAATCAGAGGAATGTGGCTCTCCCACGTTGCACACTTTTTGTTCTCAATTAAACGGTCCGGTTCCCCTTCTTCGTTTTGTTCTTTTCTCAGTTAGTTAGCGATGGGTCAGTGGTGCTGTGAGGCTGTGAGGAGGGAGCTTTGTGTCCGGTGTAAGACTATCAGGATAATGATTGTAGAGGCGAGTCCGGGCCTGCCTGAACGGAGGAGCGGCTGCCGGCTGTCTCCAGGTGAGAGGGTGTGAGGGGCCATGATGACTCAGCACAGGTGGAGGTGAAATCACAAAAAGCTTGCAGTGTAGTTGCTGGTATCTCAAATTAGAATTGAGCATTTCACTTTGCTTCTGTATTTTATTTACTTTTTGGTTCAATCTGCCCAAGATGTGAGTGCCATATGGTTTATTAAAGTAACTCAAGGACATTATTTGAATAATATTTTCAGGTACTCGTGTTTTACTGACTTTTTCCAATGTATTACTTCATACTGTGCACGTATACTCGTTGCTAATTACTTTGCAGATCAAGAGTATTTAGTATTACGTGTCGGCGTATGGAGGGATTGGGGAAGACTTTCGTACAGGGATCACTGTTAATGTCCTTTATTAATTAAATAGCTAACTTTTTTCACACAACAACACATTTTTATTTGGCAATCCGTAACATAACCAAGTCCTTTTGATTCCAACCATTAACCACATGTTTATAACGTCCACTGTTAGACTGTGATGAGTTGGGAGCCAGAACAGGGCGGTAAATGGCACCCGAAATGTAATTTGCTAGCCTTCCCATAAGATTATTTCGCTCCATCGCCGCAAACTGTATCAATTAATGATAATACATCACTGGAAGGAGCTTAACTATCACTTTGATCATCTAAAACACTGTTTCCTGAAAAACAACCTGTAATTTATTGTCAGAATTGGAGATACACTTACACAAACCTGGCCTGTTGCTGCATGACGTGGCTTGTTTGATTTTGGAAATTCACAAGTCATAATACCCAACATAATATACCTTGCAATCTTGCACATATTAACAATTATAACGCAGAGAAACACACGCACACAAACCCTCACTCCCTATACTGAAATATATTAACTACAGGCTCATCAGAGCTTCACGTCTCTCAGCAGGACGCGGCGTTCCACTTCCCCGAGCATGGGACATTTCTGCTGGTCAATCATCAGCCTGTTTCTCAACAAGACGATTCTGATTCTTTATGTTTGGTTCTATTAATATTTAACACATTTATGCAAATTGAGAGCATTCACTTTGCATTTCTGTGCAGAACACAATGCAAATCAAGCTCAATTTCAGTTCCCTATGATCTCTTTTTCCCTCATTATTCCTACATAGCAACAAATCAGCTGTCCAAAACACAATCTGACGACCAAATCAATGTCTCATGAATATTTTTGGCAGTGTGCTCCATAAAATGAGCCCATTTTAAACACTGTCATCAACCTATAATCTTCAAAACCCCATATAAAGCACAATTTCTTTCTCCCCGACTTTCCATTTTGTGAGACGTATTACAATATTCTGATGTTGATGGGCCTCAGTCTTGATTGGTCTCCTCTTCTTAGACATTTCTCCTTGAACTTGAATCGTCTAATCATCTTCTGATAAGTCGAGAATCAATCTAAAGTCTGTAACTCTAGAGCAGGGGTTCTCAAAGTTTTGATGAGTGAGGGCCAATTTAGGTACCCAATATTGGATTGAGGGCCGCCCAAGAAAAAACGGAACACAAAATAATTCCAAAACAAATCCTTTCTTTGTTGTACTAACCAATTACCGCAACTCGCGAGATGCCTAGTTGCCATGCAACCAGTAGTCTAGCAAACTTTCCACAAGCTGTCATTCATAATTTAGGAATGACAACCCAGGGGGCGCAGTTTTACCATTCTTAAATTCCATTCTAATTCTTACTAGATACAACCATGGAGGATTAAAATATAACGCATGCATTTCAGCGTGTCACATTAACTATCGCGGGCCGCCAGAAACATTTCAGAGGGCCGCCATTGGCCCGCGGGCCGCACTTTGAGAACCCCTGCTCTAGAGGAAGTAAGAGGAAACGTTGTATTTACTGTGTGAAACCAGTGGAAAATTCCACATGCGACCCCTCACCTCCAACAGATCTCCACGTCTGCAACAGCTTCTGTCAATATGTTTACAGGGATTAGGGTTAAATCAACAGCACACTCTTTCCTCTCATTGCTTATCAGGCGACATCTGTAAACTCTCCTTTGGTTTGTTGTTTAATCATGTTTCTTTATAGGAGTTCTGCCTGTGTGAGGTATCGAGGGAACACACACACACACACACACACACAACCTGTACTGTTTTATCTCGCATCACCTGCGTCAATAACGGTTGGATGCCACTCTTCCTCGAGATAAGTGCCTTTTGTTTTCTCATGTTTCTCTCAATGGAGCGCAGATTTAGTAACAGACAAATTCCAGTATAAGCGTGGCTGGATCATATGTCAGCTTTTGTGTGGCAGGTGTGTGTTTGCACCTCCATAAGAATCACTGGTTGTGAGTATCCTCCTTCTGCTTCTCGCCTCCCATCATCTTTCATTTTCTGACAGGCTTTGTGGCATCACCGGGGCAAGTTTGGGCTTGTACAGCCAGCCCTCCCAAGGTCTGAGGCATGCACACACACACACACACACACACACACACACACACACACACACACACACACACACACACACACACACACACACACACACACACACACACACACATTCATACACACAAACACAACCTTTTCCTCCAATCACACAATCCCTCACAACTAAATTGCTGATTTTTGGAGAGAACGCAGCTCTTCAGACGAGACCAATCATGTGTGTTTTTGCTAAAGAGGCTGTAACCCGTCTGACCTCCAGCCCTCCTCAAGGAGACGTTTTGTGACTGCCTTTTTTTATACTAATTTGGCAATCATGGGCACGAAATCACATAAAGAATCTGTGCAGCACGCCATGGGTAGAACCTACCATGGGTGACAAAATATGTCCCTGTCCAACTTTAACTGTGTCCCTATTAGCCTCATTATCAGGTTCATATTAGTATTTAGTGCCTCAACCGTGACATGTCTCCATGCTTTAATGTTCAAAAAGCTCTTCTCAGACTGCCTGTGCTGCAGCACCTCTTTTCACCCTCTGTCTGAAACCAGAGCCCAGTCTGCTCTGATTGGTTAGCTGGCCGGCTCTGTTGTGATAGTTAGAAATGTTCAGCAGTAATAATAATAATAATAATATATTAATTTTATATAGCGCTTTTCTGGACCCAAAGACGCTTTACATTTGGGAGGGGGGGTATACAAACAAAACAAAACAAAAAAAAACAGAGACAAAGCCAAAAAGAAACAAAACACAACAGAAAAGCAGTCAGGAGGAAGTTGATTAAGATAAAGAGTTGAAGAGGTGGGTTTTGAGGCGGGACTGGAACAGGGTGAGGGACTCAGACTCACGGAGGTCTTGGGGGAGTGAGTTCCAGAGCTTCGGGGCTGCCACAGAGAAGGCTCTGTCCCCGAAGCTCCGGAGTTTGGCCTTGGGGATTGAAAGCAAACCGGCAGAGGTGGATCTGAGGGACCGGGGTGGTTGGTAGAGGATGAGGAGGTCAGTGAGGTAGGGGGGGGCCAGATGGTGGAGGGCTTTATAAGTGAGGACCAGGAGTTTGTAATTGATGCGGTGTGTAACGGGGAGCCAGTGGAGTTCTTTGAGGACCGGGGTGATGTAATGCCATGATTTGGTGTGGGTGAGGAGTCTGGCGGCTGCGTTCTGGACACGCTGGAGTCTACTGAGGGAGGTGGAGCTGATGCCGTAGAGGAGTGAGTTGCAATAGTCAAGGCGGGAGGAGATGAAGGCGTGAATGAGTCGCTCAGCTGCAGGGTGGGTGAGAGAGGGACGGAGTGGGTGTGTGGGAGAGAAACACAGGGATTGTAGCCTTTGCAGACCATTTACATGCACAAATACATGCACTACAGGAAAGGGAAACCCACAAAAGAGCTATTAGGGACCCTTTAAGGATAAACATCACAGCAAAGCCACAGAAGTTGTTATTTTCTTAATAAACAACTAATAAATAATAGGGTTAAAATGTAAATCAATGGCACCAAATTCCATGTATCTGTATCAGTTTAAATGTGTACATGTAAACTGTAGTTACACTATCTGTACCTATTTCATCTTTATTTTATCTACATATGTTTCTTATTTATTGTTAGACTACTAATTTCCCCTATGTCCCTATGCTGTATCAATGTAAGTGTCCCCGCTGTGGGACAAATGAAGGATTTCTGATTCTGATTTCTATGCATTGAGCTCAAAATCACTAATGTTAATAGCAACATCAAGGTTCAAGGCTTTTATTTGTCATACTTACATGAGGTGTTTCTCAATGTCAAGGAAGGATCCTTCAGAGCCACTATTTCAAGGATGCTACGTCATCGAATCCCGCCGAAGGACTGTTCCAATGTCCAGGCTCCTTGGCATTCTACCGAGGACTGAGTCCTTCGTTGAGAAACACCCACAGTGTAGTTATGTCGATGAAAATCTTAGGTCACAGGCTCCACCAACAGTGCAACACAATGAAACAGAAATACAAAACAAATAGTGAAAGCAGTGTTGGTCCTGAATAACATCCGGTGGCCATCAAGGTGATATAAAAAAGTATTTTTAGTGTCTGCCTTCACAGATATTGAATCAGAGTACCAGTAGTGTGAGTCAGGGAAGCTGTCAGGGCAGAAATATGAATAAAACTAACATGTTTTCTCTTTTATCGTTATTATTTTGACCAAAGAATACACAACAGTAGACTTGGACGATGCTAATGCGTAGCACTCAGACTCTTATTACCACGTCTGGTCTTGAAACAATCTGGTCATCTCCCGTTTCCTTTTATTCTTCCTCTCAAGTTTAAACGCCGAACAATTTGTCCTTAACAGTTTTCCTGTCCATTCAAAGTGCAAGTCTATCCTATTGGGTACATAAAACCAGACCCCTCCTCTTGTTGCACCCCGGACAAAACCAAGTACATAAAACCCGACAGCGTCCTGCCTCCGATACGCAGACACAACAAGGGGGGTGTCGCTCGTTTACTGGGGGTGGGGGGTCGGGTCTGCCAGGCTCTTTATGGTCTGGGGTGGCAGTGAATGGTTTCCTGCCAGGAGCCAGCGGTGGTCGGGGCTTTACATGGGAGAGGGTCTCTGCCGGCAGCTATTGTGATGGTAAACGGGGGATTGAATGGAAGAGGATGGGCAGGACACACACATAAAACAGAGGGAAACATGGAGGGGGGGGGGAAGAGACACCCGACCACCTCAGAGATGGCACACATGGAAGACAGTGTGTTTATCTCTGTGAGGGACTTCAGTTCAGAGATATATATTACACTATACCCCTCACCCTATACTCGAAACCTATTGTGGGGTCTAAGTGCATTTACGAGAGTTCAGTAACATTTTGAGTTCAGTCAGACAACTCACGTGTTTCTTAATATGTTTATTATAAGCAGCATATAGTTTGAGTTTGGCGTCTAGGCTCGGGCCTCATCACTCCACAGATTTACATAGAACATTGAGTGATGATTAGATAACTATCCCCCGAGCCTACAGGTGGAAGCTGGGGCGGAAGCTGGGGCGGAAGTGGAAGCTGGGTGGAAGCTGGGGTGAAAGCTGGGGTGAAAGCTGGGGCGGAAGATGGGGCGGAAGTGGAAGCTGGGATGGAAGCTGGGGTGGAAGCTGGGATGGAAGCTGGGGTGAAAGCTGGGGTGAAAGCTAGGGCGGAAGCTGGGGCGGAAGATGGGGCGGAAGTGGAAGCTGGGATGGAAGCTGGGGCGGAAACTGGGGCGGAAGCTGGGGCGGAAGCTGGGGCGGAAGCTGGGGCGGAAACTGGGGCGGAAGCTGGGGCGGAAGCTGGGGCGGAAGCTGGGGCGGAAGCTGGGGCGAAAGCTGGGGCGAAAGCTGGGGCGAAAGCTGGGGCGAAAGTGGAAGCTGGGATGGAAGCTGGGGTGGAAGCTGGGACGGAAGCTGGGGCGGAAGCTGGGGCGGAAGGTGGGGCGGAAGCTGGGGCGGAAACTGGGGCGGAAGCTGGGGCGGAAGCTGGGATGGGGTGGAAGCTGGGGCGGAAGCTGGGGCAGGCGAGCAGCAGCAACATGAAACATGAAACACAGCAGCAGGAACATGAACGTAGCAATAGCAAGTAAACACAGCAGTGGCAGCATAGCGAGGCAGAGGCAGGAAGACCTGGCAGCTTAAATAGAGCGGCATGTTTAGGAGAATGTGTGTGGTTGGTTGTAAGAGGGACGAGGTGCGTCACGTGTTAATGTATCATTGGTGCTCGAGTTGACTGCCTGAACTAGCTCGCAGGTTTCGCCCCATTTATTTTTACCTGAGTATTCTTAGCTTTATAATTCTACTCTAATACATTTTGGAAGCCAGTATTTGAGTTTTTACTCCGCTTCATGTATCTGACAGCTTTAGTTACTCTAACGATTTAGATTATTAGCTAATATATAGATAGATATATAGTAATAAATACAAATCGACATATAGGTTAGATCAGGGCTACTCAAACTTTTTTATTAAAGGTCCACTTGTGAATTTTATACAAGGTCCCTGGTCCGGATCAATGCCAATAAAGCATTAGAACGTCAAGGTAAACTTGCGGTCTGCAATGTGTGTCACGCTCGCGCACACAAGTAAATATATAAGCACGTTCATTCTCACAACGCGTCAGACACAAGAAAATATACATTAATAATCAGAATCCGAAAGTTTTTATTTTTTATCATTTTTATTTTTTATAATGGGACACAGGGTTCGGTCCGGATTGATTTGCAGTTCGGTCCGGATCCGGATCTTAGTCCGGAGTTTGAGAAGCCCTGGGTTAGATTAAGGGTCAATAATAGCTTCACATGGACCAGTTGTTATAGTCAGACACATTAAGGCATCAATCATAGTTTTATATATATGATTTTTTTAAATGGGCCATTAGGCTAACATTTTGATGCTATTGCTACTCAAGCGTAAATTAAGTTATCCACCATTTCTTTAAACACAAACCTCTATAAGTGAAAACCAAAAACAACTCACTTGTTGAGGATCAGTAAAAATGACCCTGGTCCTCATAGCCATCTATGCATTTTCCCCAGTGATCCTTAATATGAAAAGCAGCAGGTTATATTAAGAAAATAGTGAAAAAATATCATGGGACAACTTTTGAAACCTGAAAATCGATAGTTTATCAACTAATCGTCCGCCCCACCATCAGGGTAAGTGAAATGAAAATGTTTTTATTGACTTTAACCCCATAGTGTACATTGAGCTAAACTATTTCCTGTTCTCTGACCCTTTTTAAAGGTGTGTAAATTATGAGCTGTTTTCCTTCTGCTAATATCATAAATCAGATCATCTTAATCAGTCACATTGACGCAGATTGGACAGTGAAAAAGACCATAATGAATGCAGCTGAAACATTGACGATTGTGTGTGTAGCCTCTCATAGATTTGGTAAAAATATTGCATCTTGCACCTTTTATTTTGGGATGGAGACGTAATTGAAGCCTTTGTCAGCTGGGAGCAGGGAGGGCAGTGAAAGGGTTAAAAGGCTCCGGCTGCCTGATAATCCTCCTCCGTTAAAAGCCCTCAGAAAGACGTGATGTGTCTGAGGTAATCAGTAAAAGATTCAAGTGTGCCAGAGAGTGCGTACACACACTGGCACCCAAACACACACACACACTGGCACACACACACACCCCGCTGAAAGGACAAAAAGGGAGGGAAAAGACCGAGTAGAGGAGGGAAGGAAAGGAGAATAAACACTCCTCCTCTCACTCTTTCTTTTTTGGCTCAGGCTTTTTCCCCTCACTCCCTGCTGTGTCAATACAATGTGACAGAAATGTTCACTAGTTCCCTCTCAATAAAGCAAACACACACACACACACACACACACACACACACACACACACACACACACACACACACACACAGCTGATTTGACCTTTTACTTTTCCCCATTCTTGCATTCTTCTTCTACTACCACTCCCTCCTTTACTTCTTCTTCTTCTCTTTGTACCCATGTTTTACTCAAGTTGTAACGCATTTCAAAACCGTGCTAATACTTTTAAATGTTTAAATTAGGGCCGGGACTTTAACGCGTTAATTAAGATTAATTAATTACACAAAAATTAACGCGTTAAAAAAATTAACGCATTTTAATCGCACTTATTTTTGCACCGCGGAACGTTTCTCACTGGATGAGTTTCAGGCGTACCGATTATACTGGAGCACCAACTAACGTTCATGACTTCAGACAACAACAAACCACAGTGAACAACAGTGGGAAATGTTGTTTTAAAAAACGGACGGATGGAAGCGTCGATAAGAGCACGGTTGTGTGCAAATTATGCAAAAAGGAATTCGCATATCACCGCAGCACATCAAGCCTCAAGTATCACCTCAATGCAAAACATATAGCAGCTAGCGTGGAAGCTAGCCTCTTTTATCGCGTTCACACCAAAAAGAGCCGGTACTAAAATTAGTTAATGAGAACCTTTTTACCCCCACGAAAGTCCCTGCTAGAGAGCAGGGACTTTCGTACGGCTCTCTTGTGAGAAAAGAGCTATATTTCTGATTGGCTGGGCGGATTGCAAACCACGCCCCGTAAAACTCCCAAAAAGTTTTGTGAAGCCGCCATTTTATTATCCTCGCATTAGCATTATTAGCATTAGCCCAGCGCAGAAACGCAGAGAGACTAACTTATGGCAACACAAAATAAAACATGGGAGCGGTGGAGATGAGGAGGTGTCGGCGTTCTGGCGATTTACTCGGAAGGCTTCAGTAGAAGCTGCTGGGAGTCCCAGCAGCTTCTACTGAAGCCAGTCCCTAACTCCGGGGACTTCCTGCCGGGGACTTTGGGTGGCAGTATACGCCGTGAAGTGGTTTGCGGCCTGCCAGTAAACCCAAAGCAGAAGAAGAAGAAGTGACGTCAGCGGCTTCATTTGCCTAATCCACCCCCAGGTTCAAAGAGTTCTCATGAACTAAATTCTCATGAACCTTTGTGGGAAAAGTACTGCGGTGTGAATGCGCCTAATGGTATACTAAAATCCATGTGAACAAAATTGCTTCTCACTGTTCTTAGGTCAAATATTTATATGTGATTAAAAATGCGATTAATTTCGATTAATTAATTACAAAGCCTCTAATTAATTAGATTAATTTTTTTAATCGGGTCCCGGCCCTAGTTTAAATATAAACCTCAACTTTACATTACATTGCATTTAGCTGACGCTTTTATCCAAAGCGACTTACAATAAGTACATTCAACCAGGAAGACACAACCTTGAAGAAAACAGAATCATATAAGTACATCAGGTTTCATAGAGCCAAAAAATGTCAAGTGCTACTCAACTGGCTTTAGATAAGCCAGTCCTTTATCAGTATATAAGTGCTTTGTTAAAAGTTCTATCGCTCAAAGTGGAGTCGAAAGAGATGAGTTTTCAGTCTGCGCCGGAAGATGTGCAAGCTATCTGCTGTCCTGATGTCAATGGGGAGCTCATTCCACCATCTTGGAGCCAGGATAGCAAACCCACGTGTTTTTGCCGATGGGAACTTGGGTCCCCCTCGCAGCGAGGGCGCAGCGAGTCGTTTGGCTGATGCAGAGCGTAGTGCACGCGCTGGGGTGTACGGTTTAACCATGTCCTGGATGTACGAAGGGCCAGATCCATTCGCAGCATGGTAAGCAAGTACCAGTGTCTTGAAGTGGATTCTAGCAGTTACCGGAAGCCAGTGAAGGGAGCGGAGGAGCGGCGTGGTGTGGGAGAATTTAGGAAGGTTGAAGACCAGACGAGCCGCTGCATTCTGGATGAGCTGCAGAGGTCGGATGGCACATGCAGGTAGACCAGCCAGGAGGGAGTTGCAGTAGTCTAGGCGTGAGATGACGAGAGCCTGGACCAGAACCTGAGTCGCTTTCTGTGTCAGCTGGGGACGTATCTTCCTGATGTTGTAAAGCGTGTATCTGCAGCAGCGGGTTGTAGCAGCTATGTTTGCAGTGAAGGACAGGTTGTTATCTAGGGTCACACCCAGATTCCTTGCAGTCTGAGTCGGGGAAACAACTGAGGTGCCGATGTTGATTGTTAGGTCAAGAGTGGGACAATCTTTTCCCGGAAGGAAGAGCAGCTCAGTCTTGTCAAGGTTGAGCTTGAGGTGATGAGCAGACATCCACTGAGAGATGTCAGCTAGACAAGCAGAGATGCGTGCGACGACCT
The DNA here is from genome assembly GCF_902827175.1 of Gymnodraco acuticeps. Classification (NCBI taxonomy): domain Eukaryota; kingdom Metazoa; phylum Chordata; class Actinopteri; order Perciformes; family Bathydraconidae; genus Gymnodraco; species Gymnodraco acuticeps. The sequence continues at coordinate 80,584 of NW_022990138.1, read as the reverse complement.
GGGTCTCTGAGCGGGGAAAGGACAGAATTAATTGGGTGTCGTCAGCGTAGCAGTGGTATGAAAAACCATGCGGGCTAATGACTGATCCGAGCGAGTTTGTGTACAGGGAGAAGAGGAGGGGACCAAGAACAGAGCCCTGAGGGACCCCTTTAGTTAATTGACAAGGGTGGGACTCAGACCCTCTCCAAGTCACCCTGTAGGTACGGTCTTTCAGATATGAGGTGAGGAGGGAAAGTGCAGAGCCTGAAACTCCAAGTTTTTGGAGAGTGCGAAGGAGGATCTGATGATTCACTGTGTCGAATGCAGCAGACAGGTCCAACAGGATGATGACAGAGGAGAGGGATGCAGTTTTGGCAGTGTGCAGTTCCTCCGTGACAGCAATGAGAGCAGTTTCTGTGGAGTGACCTGCCTTGAAACCAGACTGGTGCGGATCCAGAAGGTTGTTCTCATGGAGATAACAGGAGAGTTGTTTAAAGACAGCGCGTTCAAGTGATTTAGACAGGAACGGGAGGAGAGAGACAGGCCTGTAGTTTATAACATCAGACGGGTTGAGAGTAGGTTTCTTTAGGAGAGGGTTTACTCTTGCCTCCTTGAGACTGTTTGGAAAGTGACCAGAAGTTAGAGAAGTGTTGATGAAATGGGTGAGAAACGGTAGAATATCAGGAGCGATAGTCTGAAGGAGGTTTGAAGGGATAGGGTCCAGAGGACAGGTGGTAGGGCGGGCAGAGGTAATGAGGGTAAGAACCTCACTTGGAGAGAGAGGGGAAAAGGAGGTTAGTGTGTTGGTGGAAGGAGGGTCTGGTGACCCAGTGGTGAGTAAAGGTGAGTCAGAAAAAGAAGAGCGAATATCATCAACCTTTTTTTCAAAGTGGTTAACAAAGTCGCTTGGCAAAAGTGAGGAGGGGGGAGGGGCTTTTGGAGGGTCCAAGAGGGTGGAGAAGATGGAAAATAGTTTTTTCGGATTGGAATAGGAAGATTGGATCTTATCTTGAAAGAAAGTGCTTTTTGCCTGAGAGATCGAAGCCGAGAAAGAGGAGAGGAGAGCCTGATAGGTTAGGAGGTCGTCACGGTGTTTGGATTTCCACCGTTTCCGCTCTGCTGCCCTAAGGATGGTTCTATTAGCACGCAGTGCATCATTTAGCCAGGGAGCAGGAGGGGACTGACGAGCCTGCCGAGATGTCAGAGGACAGAGAGAGTCCAGAGTGGATGAGAGAGTAGAGAGGAGAGATTCTGCAGCAGAGTTTGAAGGCAGGAGTTGGAACGAGTCAGAGGAAGGGAGGGCTGAGAGCACCGACGAGGCAAAGGTAGAGGGGGAGAGGGAACGAAGGTTACGGCGGACAAGTGCAGGATGAGAAGAGATTAGTTTGTTATGTTTGGAAAGGGGTAGAGAGAATGAAATGAAGAAGTGATCGGATGTGTGGAGCGGGTTTACAGAGAGGTTAGAAGTAGCGCAGTTCCTTGAGAATATGAGATCAAGGACATTGCCAGCTTTATGAGTCGGTGGGGACGGAGACAGTGAGGGGATGTTAGTTCGTCTATCTTCCCCGTCTGGAGGTTGAAGTCTTCGAGAAGTACAGCGGGAGGGCCAGTTTCAGGGATGTGTGAGAGGAGATTATCTAATTCCTCCAAGAAGTCCCCCAAGGCGCCTGGTGGACGGTAGAGAACAACTATGGTCAATTGTATAGGATGGGTTACTGTGACGGCATGGAATTCAAAGGTGGAAGGAGTGAAGTTAGGTAGCTTGAAGAGGGAAAAGCTCCATTTGGGAGAGAGCAGGAGACCAGTGCCACCTCCTCTGCCAGTTGGTCTGGGTGTATGGGAGAAGGAATATGCAGTGGAGAGAGCTGCTGGGGTGGATGTGTTGGATGGAGTAATCCAGGTCTCAGTGAGAGCAAGGAAATCCAGAGATTGCAGGGAGGCGTAGCCAGAGATGAAGTCAGCCTTAGGAACAGCTGACTGGCAATTCCACAGGCCACCTGAAACTAGATGTTGGATCTCAGTGGAGCATGTGGGATAGACGAGAGCAGGCCGGTTATATCGATTACGAGATACACGGGGCCAGTGATAATTGCGAGAAGACACATGAACAGGAATGGAGAAAATACACATGATTATAGCATGAGGGGTGAGAAAACTAAAGAAAAGAGAAATAAGACACCAGCTCAATCAGAGTAGGATTTGCCTCCTCTTTGCCTCCCTCGTGACTCCAATGTCTTTGTCAGTCTTAGCCTGTCTGACGCTTAAGCTGACGCTCCAGGAAAGAGCTACCTAAAATGGACGCCTGATTGCTGAGTTCTCACAGCTGTAGGGGCACGCACCTCTAATTAGTTAACTATCTACAGCTGATGGGCGACAATAGACTGGCCCTGCCTATATTATAATGCAGGATTGAGAGCTGAGACCTGTGAAGCAGGTTTCGCCTGAGCAGATCTGAGATTTAAAATCTCTCAAAAGCGATTTAGCCGTTTTAGCTACAATAACTACAGAACAATTATACAGAGTCGAATAAATGAAACAGAGAAGTCTAATTAAACAAGAATATAACTTACAGTGGTTGCTGCGTCAATAGGAAATGTCGTAACCCGGTCAGATGTACACTGAGTTCATCAGATTTTAAATGCGGTATTTAAATGCTTTTTTAAGTGAAAGATGACTGAGTCACGCGGTTGTACTTCACGCAATCAATAGACTGGCCCTGCCTATATTATAATGCAGGATTGCGAGCTGAGACCTGTGAAGCAGGTTTCGCCTGAGCAGATCTGAGATTTAAAATCTCTCAAAAGCGATTTAGCCGTTTTAGCTACAATAACTACAGAACAATTATACAGATTTGAATAAATGAAACAGAGAAGTCTAATTAAACAAGAATATAACTTACAGTGGTTGCTGCGTCAATAGGAAATGTCGTAACCCGGTCAGATGTACACTTTCCACTTGAACCATATTCGTTCAGAAACGCCATTATCATCGTCCCCTCCCGGTCTCTGGTCAGCGATCTTCATTTGCCCTCTGTGTCACGGCATCAAGCATTCACAATTTGGCATTTAGATGTTTAATTGACTGTCACCGATAATGGGATTGTGTTCATTCAACCAGGGTGTTACGAGGGGAGGCTCGAAGCCAATGAAACTGTCAGAGAGAGGGAGGCAGGGATTGAGTGGCAGAAAGAGAGAGACACCTTTTCATAACAGAAAATAGTCCATTGTAAGTACTTAAGTAGGAAATGAAGGCAGAGGTAGTCTGTAGTTTCTTACTCTTAAGATAAGTGTCTTATGTACTTTGAAACTAAAACTATAATGGGGTTTCAGAAGTTTGATTTAAGGACTGTATGACAATTACTTCAAAGGGTCAGAAAAGGGGTATGGTTATGTTTCTTTTCATAATTGTTCAAGGAATAGTTGGGAGAGCATGGCAGTCTTTTACCTCTTCTCAACCCCTACTTTAATTGATCCTACAAATATAAAAGTAAATAAAACAAAAAGATATGTAGCTTCTGCTAAAGCAAAATCCACTCTCATTTTCTACGTCTTTGGCTTATTCTTAACATATCCAACAATTTTCATGAAAATTGGGCCGGTAGTTGTTTCATTTTGACACACAAAGCAACAAACTGAACCTAAGTTATAACCAGAGGGGGGAGAAGTAATCAGATCTTGCACTTCTTTTGTTCTTTCTACACATCCCAATAATTTTCACACAGTCCCTTAGCTTTCTGTGCATTAAGACCATAGACTGTATATATAAATGGACGTAGGGTCCGTGACGTCACCCATAGGATTCTACAGAGTTGCCGAGAAGCCCTTATTAGGCAGAGTCGGCCACTGCCGTCTCGACAGTGACGTCAGAGTTCAACTCCCGCCTTCTCCAGCCTGATCCAAATAAGGGCAAAGAGGCGGAGCCGAGGCGGGACCTGCTGCCACCGAGCTGGAAGTTCCAGAGCTAGCTCAGACTAAGAAGCTAAAGGAAACCTTTATACAAAAATACATGAAAAGTTACATGTTAGGTGTGTAGGGTTACAGACTGCTTAACAAGCAAAACATAGAACTTAAATTAGTGGTGCAATGCTGAAATGTAAAAATGTGACAGTCAAAAAGCATAGGTGTTTTAATGCCATATTCACTTAATAACGCATGAACAACTTTTACAAATATTTCTATAGTCTGTGTTGCTAAATGTCATCTACGTTGCACATTTCCTGCTGAAATACATGCATACCAAGTTGCTGCGTGGCACTTTGGTTTTGATAAAACAGTGTAGTTCCCCTATATAAACGTTACATTCATAATCAAACGAGACAATCTGCAAGAGAATTAGCTATTTTTTGTTATTCTTAATGCTTGTCATTCACACGTTAATAAAATAAAATAAGTAGGCTACCGATACATAACAGAACAATTGTGGCGATGTTCAGCTTAATAAGCCTTGTTCAACATAATTTCTTTAGCTAATACTATAGTGGGCTGCAGGCGAACCAAATCCGCGTTTCGCTGCATTCCTTGATCTCCAGTTATAACGCCGGCCGGCGGACTCCGGCGGCCACCACTGGGATAATTGGGCCACCTTTTAACATTTGCTCCCGTTTAGCATTATGGGCGTCATAGACTAAACTGTAGTACAGTAACTACAACTAGCTAACGTTGTAGCCTAGCAGAGTGGACAAGTTGCTGTTAGCTGACAGTGAGGCACGTACCTGTCCATCAAAGTGACCATGCCCTAATTTATGCAAACACTTTCAGAACTTATATCTTATAATCTAACTATATCCCTAATAATTTGTATTGCATCCAGGGGTGGAAACATGTTTATTTCTGCTGTAAAGTTGGGCATTTTAACATGGGGGTCTATGGAAATTCCTCCTTTCTGCAGTCATCGCCTATCGGCCAATAGATGAACTACAGCTTGTGGCACTTCCTTATTGGCCTCCCGGCTCTGCCCCAGAGTTTGCCGCTTGATTAAGACACATTATTTTAAAGGTCCACTTCCTTAGTGTTAGGCGTCCCATTAACTTATTAACACCAGTTCAACTTGTTCATGTTTTTGATCAACTTTTACTTCTAAATTAGTTTCATCCACAAATGTTACATAACGTAGCTTTAGCAATAAGGTAGATCCTTGGTTTGTAAGCCATGATGTACCTTACAGAAGTACGTTTTTTTACTTTAAGTACTTTAATTAATCGTAACCTTTAAACATCCCATGTTGTATTAGCATAATGTTAAAGATCAAGTGCAACCTATTTGTAGTTATGCTACTTTTACATATGAAGCCAATGTAAAGTACAACAAATCCGCTCTACTTTTCTATTTGTATGTTTATATTATATATTATATTTGTTTTAGCTCAGCCTTAACGCCTCTGTATTACCTTAAGGATTTCCATGCACACAAAAGGCTGGCTGCACAGGTACATCACACACACACACACACACACACACACACACACACACACACACACACACACACACACACACACACGCACACATACGCACACACATACCCACACCACCCACACACACACTCACACACACACCTCCATGCCCTCTGCAGTTTGCGGGTAGTTGGCCTCGTCCCTGCAGCCTCCCGGAGGAACATAGATGTTAACTGGCGTTGTTGGGGGGCTGAGCGGAGGGCGGGTTTTAATAGCTCATGATTACTCTGGAGAGGGGAGCCCATAATTACAACCACAAATGATTTCACGCCCCTCACCCCCGCAATGTGCTCTGAACCTAATCACAGGGAAGCACAGGAGGGGTGTAGCGGAGGAATTGGAGCCTCGACAAAAGAGCCTTCCCCTTTGTTTGCTGACAGGAAATCTAGAAGATGAAATGTGCTGCGTTTCACGTAAATGCACTGTATTTTCATATTTTCTGATCACAGAGCATTTGGGATCATTAGGGTCAAAAATACACTAAATACTAATATTTACGTGAGACAATGCAAGATAGAACATGCACGGTTCAATTCAGAAAGGTAAAATGTGTCAAACGTAGGTGTTTGTTCTACTAACTTTGTCTACTCGGGTCTCTAGATTTCTCCTTTATTTACCAAATGTTAGCATAAGATAATGCCTTGTTGGGATATTTGAACCCCACTTTCAGAAAATGTGTAATAGTTTTATTATGCTCTCTGGGTTTGCCCTTTCCTGCAGGGATCACCAACTACATTTGTCCAAGGGCCAAAATTATTCCTAGAGACACTTTCAGGGGCCAGTGAATTTTGAAGTTGTTGAGCGGGGGGGGGGGGGGAGAATCACGTCTTCTTCAGGGCAGGGAAGGCTACGCAGTACGCAGGCTACGCAGTACGCAGGCTACGAAGTACGAAGGCTACACAGTACGAAGGCTACACAGTACGAAGGCTACTGTCCCGCAGCTGCTGCCTCTCTGTTGGACTCCGGTACTGCACATTACTAAAGACTTTGTAAACAAAAATGGAGTGGGGGGCGAACGCACTAACCACTCCGCCAGCGTCACAGCGCGTGCCGGATGAGAATGTCTGGCGTGCCAGATTTGGCCCGTGGGCCGCCAGTTGATGGTCACTGCTGTTGTGTGTTAAATAGTATTGTGTGCTAAAAGGCTAAAATCCCAGTGTTCCCAGAGGGCACTTCTCCCCCCTGACAGAAATGCCTCCATTGGACTCCTTTGTTTACTTCCGGCACATGCATACATCACAATGTAACACTTGCGCTCCATTGGCTAGCGCTCCAACACATTGTACGTGATAGGCTAAGGGGCGGGACATCGCTAAGCGGTTGACCAATCACAACAGAGCCGGCCAGCTAACCAATCAGAGCAGACTGGGCTCTGGTTTCAGACAGAGGGTGAAAAGAGGTGCTGCAGCACAGGCAGTATGAGAAAAATAAAGAGCTTTTTGAACATTAAAGCATAGAGACATGTAGAGACACTACATACTGATATACACCTGAACATCAGCAGGAGAGGACTCTTTAAAGTAGAGACGCTACAAACTGATATACACCTGAACATCAGCAGGAGAGGACTCTTTAAAGTAGAGACGCTACATACTGATATACACCTGAACATCAGCAGGAGAGGACTCTTTAAAGTAGAGACGCTACATACTGATATGAACCTGAACATCAGCAGGAGAGGACTCTTTAAAGTAGAGACACTACATACTGATATACACCTGAACATCAGCAGGAGAGGACTCTTTAAAGTAGAGACGCTACATACTGATATACACCTGAACATCAGCAGGAGAGGACTCTTTAAAGTAGAGACACTACATACTGATATACACCTAAACATCAGCAGGAGAGGACTCTTTAAAGTAGAGACGCTACAAACTGATATACACCTGAACATCAGCAGGAGAGGACTCTTTAAAGTAGAGACGCTACATACTGATATACACCTGAACATCAACAGGAGAGGACTCTTTAAAGTAGAGACACTACATACTGATATGAACCTGAACATCAGCAGGAGAGGACTCTTTAAAGTAGAGACGCTACATACTGATATGAACCTGAACATCAGCAGGAGAGGACTCTTTAAAGTAAGGCAAGGCAAGTTTATTTATATAGCACTTTTCAACACAAGGCAATTCAAAGTGCTTTACAAAAAATGAAAGACATTCAGAAAAAGTTATTTAAAATCAGTCATTAAAAAGAAAAGCTAATAAAATAAACATTAAAAGAAAAAATACATGGATAAAAGTTACAGTACAGTCTAAGATATGAATAGTTCAATTAAAAGCAGCGACAAAAAGAAAAGTCTTCAGTCTGGATTTAAAAGTAGTCAGAGTTGCAGCGGACCTGCAGGTTTCTGGGAGTTTGTTCCAGATATTTGGAGCATAATAACTGAACGCTGCTTCTCCATGTTTAGTTCTGACTCTGGGGACAGAAAGCTGACCAGTCCCTGAAGACCTGAGAGATGTAGAGACACTACATACTGATATACACCTGAACATCAGCAGGAGAGGACTCTTTAAAGTAGAGACACTACATACTGATATGAACCTGAAAATAAGCAGAAATAGGGCCCCTTTAATCCAAGGAACCTCTGTCCTAACTCTTCTGGTTGTTTTCCTCTGCTGATTTTGATCCAACCCTCTGAATTCCCGTAAATGTAATGTAAGTAAATGCTAAAGCTTTGGGTCTCTGTCAGGTCTCTGTTGTTCCCGTTCCAGAGTTTTCTCTCTCAGACTTAAAGAGTCACACAATGAAAGGAGCAGAAGTAGAACAGAAGCCCTATTTAACTGGTTTTGCTCCTGCAGGGCCAGTTTATGCGTTCCTGGCCAATCTCTATTGAGCTCCGGCTGATGTGTGCAGACGTTCGCTTTTCTCCGTCCTCTCTGCAGCATTCCTCTGTTTGTCTGCCTCCCCATTAAGGACATGTAGTCTGGCCATTATGTGTTTGTGTGTCTGGCTGGCATGCAATGGGCACAAGAGACGTGTGGTCTGAATGCTAACGCCGTCTGATTGTTCTGCATATCAAAGAGTGTGAAGGGGAATGTGTGTGTGCAAGATTGTAGCCATGTCTGAGGTCAACAAGGTCAAGATCAAGGTTGTTTTTGTACACAGAAAACGTACTTTTAATTGAAATTGTGGTGCATCTTGTTTTAAAATCCAGCAAGTTGGGAGTGGTTTGTTTAGCAGATAAAAGCGGCAAACACAAATGAGGCAAAGACAAACAAATTAGGCTTTTTACGGGAACATTTGAAAGGATGATGTCAATAGGAACGAAGACAAACACATGTGACGGGGTAGAAAGACAAAGGCAATTAGAAGTGATGTGGACAAAGTGAAATGTCTGGGAAATGGGAGTCTTTATTCTGGCTTTGGTAAGAGGAGTGCATCTCATTGATATGTATTTCATGACAATAAGTGAAGAAAATTGCTGCTAATCCTCTTTGTTCTCTGAATTAGGTGTTTATACAGCTTTACTTAGTATAATTGAATGGGAATGACTAAATGTAATCGTCACCTTAAAATGTTTATTTTGTATTACAATCCAACAATGTATGTAATGTAATGTAATGTATGTAAGTTACAGCTGACTCTATATGTGTTTTTATTTTATTTTTTATTTCCAATTCTTTAAATCATATAAGGTAAGGCAAGGCAAGTTTATTTATATAGCACCTTTCAACACAAGGCAATTCAAGGTGCTTTACAAAAATGAAAGACATTAAGAAAAAGTTATTTAAAAACAGTCATTAAAAAGCAAAGATAAAAAATAAACATTAAAAGAAAAAAAAGTACATGAATACAAAGTTACAGTGCAGTTTAAGATATGAATAGTTCACACAGAAGTTCCATTTTACTGATGCCTTTCTTTAAGGTTTCTCCGAACATGAGCTGTGTACGCTTGTATGGCACATACGTCCCGAGCAGCATACACAGAGAAAACCAGCCAGGACAAAGTCCCCAGACACTGATTCCCTGGGGTTACTAGCCCCACATGTTCATAATCTATATATATAAGCTTAGTAGGCCAATAGTGGTAATGTTATCCTGCCAAAAAATAGAGGAAAAACACCTTTTGAATCAAGAAGAAGTCAGACAGGTGGATTCAGGTGCAGCCAAACAGGAGTTATTCAATACTTCGGTACAGTTCCTGACTCTGTGTGCTCTGGTCTTATTTTATAGCCTAACATTAACCTTTATTTCTATCCTATGTTTTAATACGGTATCGATTGCAATCAGGGTCACAGTGACATGTTCCTAATATCCTCTTACAGTTTATTGTTGGGCAGTGTGTGTGTGTGTGTGTGTAACATTGCTCAATACCTTTGACATCTGCTACTAATACACTAATACCTATTTTATTCTGCTACAAATAATCAAAAACCTGCTGAAGTTCAGAAGTGACCTCACTCCCAAATGCTGCTGTAACTCCTCAGTCACAACTCAGTTACCTCAGATCTTTCAAGCATTACATATCTAATTTTAGAGCAGCATCCAATGAAACACAGGAATCATTTCATGTCACGTTTTCCTCGTTAGTATGAGCCCTAACGATGGTGTTGGAGGAGCCCCAGCTGCCTCTTCAGGAGTAAACGGGCTGAGAGCTGCAGCCGAACACTGATCTGCTGCTTCTCTCCTGCCACTAATTGACCATCGGCCAGAGGACAAACCTCAGTCCTTCTGCTCCCTCTCATCCTCTCTTTGTGCATGTCTCCCCTCAACGCTACCTTCCTGAGTTTCAACAGTCACATTAAAACTGTTACTAAATCAGCCTACTATCACCTAAAGAATATATCTAGGATTAAAAGACTAATGTCACAGCAGGATTTGGAAAAACTTGTCCATGCTTTTATCTTCAGTAGACTCGACTACTGTAATGGTGTCTTCACAGGTCTCACTAAAAAATCTATTAGGAAGCTGCAGCTGATTCAGAACGCTGCTGCTCGAGTCCTCACTAACACTAAGAAAGTGGATCACTCCTGTTCTGAAGTCTTTACACTGGCTTCCTGTGTGTCAAAGAATAGATTTCAAAAATACTGCTGCTGGTTTATAAAGCACTGAATGGTTTAGGCCCAAAATACATTTCTGACCTCCTGCTAAATTATGAACCATCCAGATCTCTCAGGTCTTCAGGGACTGGTCAGCTTTCTGTCCCCAGAGTCAGAACTAAACATGGAGAAGCAGCGTTCAGTTATTATGCTCCAAATATCTGGAACAAACTCCCAGAAACCTGCAGGTCCGCTGCAACTCTGACTACTTTTAAATCCAGGCTGAAGACTTTTCTTTTTGTCGCTGCTTTTAATTGAACTATTCATATCTTAGACTGCACTGTAACTTTTATCCATGTATTTTTTCTTTTAATGTTTATTTTATTAGCTTTTCTTTTTAATGACTGATTTTAAATGCCATTTTCTTAATGTCTTTCATTTTTTGTAAAGCACTTTGAATTGCCTTGTGTTGAAAAGTGCTATATAAATAAACTTGCCTTGCCTTGCCTTGCCTTGCCTTGCCTTGCCTCTCCCGGTTTCCTCCCGGGGTCATATTTCTCCCTCATTTCTCCCGATTTCTGACAAATACAGATTTACTCACGACTGTTTCCACTCAGACTTTAATACAGCTACATCATTGTTTGGTTTCCATGTTAACGCGTCTCTTTAGTAGCGGACACAACTCAAAGTCTGAGATGGTGAGGAAAATAGTCACAGAAAACTGAACAAGAATCGACAGCTCGACCCTCTGCTCACTCCTTTCCTGTAAAATACAGGTCCAGCCCACACATATACTCCATGGTGCTACAGGCAGTGCCCTTACAACTACAATAAGCATGTAAATGTTAATATACAGCTCCGGCGATCCACTAGCACCCGAGTCTCCACCTGCAGACGCAGCCATCCTCATCAACTACTGACTGTAGCGTCACCTTGGATACGAATCCAAACAACCCAGTCTCACATATAAACGTGTAATAACTACGTTGGTCCACAACTTGGGACGTAGTATTTCTACAAAAACGCCTCTGACATTGTAGGATCCCTACGTTTGTTTCACCATTAATTTCCAATGACTGGCGTCTATGTCACGTGATCTTCAAATTTCTCCCTGCAGAAAAAAAAAACATGGCCGACCTTCGTTTTATTCTCGGTGGAAAATGCCTATTTTAATGTTAGTTTGGCCATTAAAATGCGTGTTGATGTCATTTGATGCGAGAAATATGAGTTGTTATTTCAGATTATGTGTGCAGTATTGCTAGTAATTACGATTACTTCAGGACATTGTGTCCATATACAACGTTTTCATTGTTACCAAGGTGGTTGCTAGGGACGCTGCTATCGATATTATTTATGTTATATTGCATAACTGTTTAATGGTGTTATCTTTATTGCTACCCCCTTCCCTGTCAATTTATAGTGTTGGTCCACAGCGCAAATTTATTAGTTTAACAAAATCCGCATCTAAAATTGTGGCATAGATACGTTATTTTCCCCTGTGCAATTCTCCAACCCTGTCTCACATCTCACATCACATCGTCATAAACAAATACCGGAAACAGACACAATTTCCTGAAGTAATTTTCATAATAACCAGCAAACTAAAGATCATGTACATCCACTGCACACATAATCTGAAATAACAACTCATATTTCTCGCATCAAATGACATCAAAACGCATTTTAATGGCAAAACTAACTTTAAAATAGGTATTTTCCACCGAGAATAAAACGAAGGTCGGCCATGTTTGTTTTTTTCTGCAGGGAGAACTTTGAAGATCACGTTCTCCCTCACGTGACACGTGACAAAAAATTAAAATAAATATTTAAAAAATATATATATTTATTTTAATTTATTTTTTATTTTAAATGACAATCAAACATGTGGGAAGAGGGGGGCGGCGCCCCTAGTGCCCCTATGGGCCGGCCGCCACTGGTTACAGGTTGTGTGAAAGGGGCACTTCCTGTTAAGCGTTTACACAAGTATAGAGCTGGTTCTGCTGCTACTTTATCAGATTATTCAAAGCTGATTACTGAAATGTTATCAGCCTACAATGAGGATCAATTCCCCTGAATCTGAACCACGGACAAACACAAAGTTAAAAGACAGAAGACAGAAACAGACGGTTCCTTTTCTCATTTCTACTCCTGGACTTGAACAAAGTGCTTGACCGTGCTTGACTGGTTTTGATACAGACTGAAAAACAACCACTTTCTCCTATAAGCCGTCTAGTTGGGCTTTGTACGACTTCTGTGTCATGTTAAGGAGCTCAGTCGAGACTACGAGAACCTGTCTGCCTCTTCATTCGCAGCTGCTCACCCCTGACTGCCTGCACGGCGCTTTCAAACCCACTTTATTGGCGAGACCTCAGCTGAGATAAAGAAAACAGTCTGATTTCCTTTATAGTCAGTTTGCAGTGCGCAGATCTACCGTTTCTCACGTATTGAAATTACAATCATACACGTTGGTATTGCAATAATGATCTGCCTGCTTGCAAACTCATTTTCCTCAGATTTGATGAGTAATGCAATTCACTGTATGTTGAAAAAGTAAAAGGACTGACCCAGGGGTGAAGTACAGTTTCAGGTCACGCCAAGATTACATTTGGTTACTAATTGGCCATGAAGGGCAGGCGGCTCCATCAGGGACCACATGTTTACTCTCTGCTTGTGTTCTGTCTCAAGTTATTCTACTGCTAATATCTGTGAACATGCTTTGAAATGCATGATATCTTAATATTCTAATCTTTTTATAAACGATAGTCTTTGAAATATATATCTAACTTGAGCTAAAATAGCTTAACTTGAAGCTTAAATCATCAAAGTGGTCTCCTCTTCTGCAGAGGTGGAAGAAATACTCTGTGGAAGAATACAGACCTTGTACTTGAGTAAAAGTAGAAGTACTCAGATCTTGTACTTGAGTAAAAGTAGAAGTACCAGAGTGTAGGAATACTCTGTTACAGTAAAAGTCCTGCATTCAAAATGTTCCTAAAGTGAAAGTAGAAAAGTATTCTCATCAAAATATGCTTAAAGTACCAAAAGTAAAAGTAGTCATTGTGCAGATTGGTCCATTTCAGAATAATATATATGATATGTTTTATAATGATTGATCATGAAAGTGTTCTCAAAGCTGGTGAAGGTGCAGCTAGTTTGAATGGCTTTGTATACTGCAGGGTAGCTGGTGGATTTACTCCAGGTGGAACTAAAGTCTGATTTAACACTTGATTATATTTCACATCATTCATCCACATCTGTGAAGTAACTAAAGGTATTCAATACATGTAGTGGAGTAGAAGTACACAGTAGCAACAAATTCAAATAGTCAAGTAAAGTCATAGTATCTCAAAATTGTACTTCAGTAGTGAACCTGAGTACATGTACTTTACACCACTGCTCTTCTGGAATACGTGTCATGTGTCCCCTTGTTATACCCTTATTTCCTCACTCAATCCGGCTCATTTTGCTCCAGTATCGGTCTCTACAGTATTCCCCCTCCCTCAATTACGTTTTCAATTTCCCCGCTAGTATTTTCTCCGACTCATTTACAACTCTCTCCGTCGTTTCTTCGCCTCTCATCTTCCTCCTCGCTATCATCTACGTGATTTTCTTCCTCCATCTCCATCTTTTTCCCTTCACCTTTTCCCAGCAGACTTCTTGGATCAGTTTGATCTCCAGTGGCTAATTTGACTGTTCTACTTGCCAACCTAGCAGCGGGATCTCATCGTGTGTGTGTGTGTGTGTGTGTGTGTGTGTGTGTGTGTGTGTGTGTGTGTGTGTGTGTGTGTGTGTGTGTGTGTGTGTGTGTGTGTGTGTGTGTGTGTGTGTGTGTGTGTGGCACCTCTCCCCTGCCAGCTGCTGTTATACAACACTAGTTCTTGCCTCTGCACACAAACACCTCCCTTGCCAGTAAATATGCACACACACACAAAATCACAACCTTAATGTGTGCCATCATGTTTTTCATCACTGTTTCATTCATGCATTTGACTGTTTACATGAACGTGCGCTCTATCAGCGTCTGTGTGAGCTGTAAGGACACTTTTTATATCGATTATTCTGATTATTATTCTCCATACTGTATATGTGGAGCAAACTCCCATAATCCTTCAGGTCTGCTGCAACTCTTATTATTTTAAATACAGGCTTTTCTTTCTGCTGCTGCTTTAATTTAACTATTCATTCTCCCGCTGCACCATATCTTGTTTTCTTTCAGTTTTGTAAAGAGAAATAAAGCATGAAGGGTTTATGCGTGTGTATTGCACACAGTTTTATATTCACTGGCAGGTAATATCGTGTGTGATCTCTGTTATATTGTAGGTGATGATCTGAGGTTTAAACTGTATTTGTGTCTCCTCCTCCAGTGGCTCTCGACATGACGGGCAGGCAGACAGGCGTGAACTCAGAGCAGAGCCGCGATTGGTTCCAGCCAGCGAGGTCTAATCAGCACATCAAGCGTGAGCCCCTTAAGTGGCTCTGAAAAGAAGGGACACGCACTAATGATATGCATACGCGTCTACAGACACAAATCACATGCAAATGCAGAGTTAAATACTGAGGGCCACACACACACACACACACCCACACAGAGAGCATCACACACACACACACACACACACACACACACACATACCATGTATACATCACTTCAGGGGACATTACATTGACTTACATGCATTTCCTGGAGACCTATCCTAACCTTAACCATAACCAACACATGTCTAACCCTAACCCTAACCCTAATCCTAAACCTAACCAAGTCTTCACCCTAAAAGTAATGATTCCCCTAATGGGGACCTCCATTTTGTCCCCATAAGGGAAGCCAGTCCCCACACATGACTGTGTAAACAGATTTAGGTCCCCACAAGTATAGTAATGCTAGGCCACACGCACGCACGCACACACACACAAACACACACACACACACACACACACACACACACACACACACACACACACACACACACACACACACACAGAGCCAGGGTTGGGAGGGTTACTATAAATTACATTACAGCCTAATCTGAGAATCAAAATATAATGTAACCTGATTACTTTACGTTACTTTTGGATTACGTCAATACCAATGTCCTGCTAGTAATCTCTATTAGGGCTTTCACACCATCGCGATTCCAGTTCTAGCTCCGTGCTAGAGCTTTTCTGGTTCGGAACCGGTTTTTCTTTTCAGCCCCCGTTTTGTTCACGCCGCCCAGAGCCCGACTGGTGCTGCCGCTGCTGCGTCATGACGTCACCGTTTACGTCGCTACAACAACAACAATGGGGAACTGCTTCGGGTCGATGATCGTGTTGCTTTTAATCACACAAAGCCAGATTAAATTAAATGACGACTTCTCCAACCTTATACTTTTCTCCAGAGTGCCGTGGTTCATTGTTTATTAATGTGTTTCAGCGGCATTTACTGACCGCTGCAGTGCAGCTCTTCCACGGGAGTTTATTCTCCGCGACCGATGTAAGTTCACTGTCTGACTGTCACACAAGCAGCTGATACATATCCCCAATTCCCCAAGTTACTGTGTTTCAGTATGAATTGACGCTGTTTGGCATCACAACGCTGTTATTAAAGTTTCTCTGGTATAAAATGGGTGATGTTAGCATAGCAACCGAAGCTAAACTGAATATCTTGACTACTTGTTGTTGCTATCCTATTGTGGCATAAGCCGTTTTCTACAGGCACATTTTACCGGCGTATTTTTCATTATGATTCTACTTGTCTACTTGTCACTTTGCTCAGCACTACTGCTTGTTACAACTTCTATTTGCCGTACTCGCCTTTAACTGTTAGATCAGGTTAATCTCACCCCCCTCCGACGAAAGCGTGACGTATGCGATTCTTGCTACTAGACCGAAAAGTGTTTGGTGCTTGAAACGAACCGGATTCCGGAGTTTAGAGGCGGCTCCGCTGCGGTGTGAACAGGAAAAAACTGTGCTTTTCAGGCTCTAGCTCCGAACCGGCCCTGGAACTGCGTTGGTGTGAAAGCCCCATATATATTTTTAAGAGGAACAGTAATCTGATTTCTTAACTGAGTTGTTGTATCCTGATTATGTGATCTAGTTACATGTAATCCATTGCTCCCCGAGCCTGCTGATCATTGCGCTTTAATGGGACTGTTTGAACAGCATAGCACAGGATGTGCTTACACACACATATATCCACACAGTCACACACACACGGTTCATATGAGCCCGATACCTTACCTGTCAGAGGCAGGTGTGTTCTCAGAGGACCCAATCAGTTTTAATTAACCCCTTGTGGTGGAGGGAGGGTGGGGGAGGGTGTGGGAGAGCAGAGAAACCCAAGTGAGGAGAGATTTCTGCTCGTCATTGCAGGGGGAGATATGGGAATTAACAGAAACACAGCACGAAGAAATAAACAGCCACGTCTCCTGAACGAGATGCCATTGATGGAATATTTACCTGATGACTCACAGTGCATTGTTTTACTTTACCTGGACATTTAGGTTGAAAGACTTGATTTCTGTACCATTAAACTGGTAAATATGCAGCCTTTGATTTGGCTATCCACTACATTTCCAAGCTAAATGTAGGCGATTGAAGACATAAATTCCTCAGTGGATGCTTTACCAACGTAATCTGCAAATCTGTTTTTCTTTCTGCATCCAGCAGCGTAATTTGTCATGACAGTGACGCAGTTTGATGAAGGAAAACTGCAGGTTAATGAAACTTTCATTTCGAGTCTAGTAATTAATTGCTGCATCTACCATGAACACTGATTGGACATGCATACAAAAAGTAGCACATTTTACCTTCAAGGGCTCATTTAGGCGGACAAATTGGGATTTTTTTTATATTAGGCCAAATTATACCAATGAGGGACAGAACAGATTTAGCAAAAAAGATTAATCTTATTGTTAAAATGTAGGATTACCACCTTGGAGCCAGTTTTATGGGCGGATAGAATCGACTATACTGTACATCCCTTGCACTGGGCCAAATGTTGCGTTCATCCTTGTCCACATCCAAATACCAAATTGTTGGTTAGTTGGATCAAATGATATGGTTTTGCTTCTGGGTTTAGAGTTACATAAAGTCTTCTCTCTTGTAATGACATACTGAACATACTTTGGTGTTTAAAACATGAAAACATAGCTGTGTGTATGCCTCTCCAACAAGCTTGATATCACATGAATGTACAGGAACCATCCAGATGAGTTAGACATACCTTACAAACCTTAGCCTAATAAATCCATCTATAGGAGACTTGCTTCCAGTGCTCTCCACCACCATCATCTAACTGTACACACACACACACTTTACATCAGTTTCCTTTAATCTGTCTCCCCTGAGGAATGAAGACAACACAAAGGCAGTCTGACATTGACAGCCGTTGTTTGTTTTGTGCCGTTTTCACGCGGCCTCTCGAAGACACGCACCCTCTCCAACACATTGACCTCACATCCATTATTAAGGGAGATGGTTAGTGGACCTCGGCATCAGGAGATAGGGTGTCGCTCCGCAGTCATCCTTATGTAATCAGAGGTGATTTCCTGAGATGGCGGGATGAGGTCATGGCCAGTAAACACACATTGGTTAGTCACCATTAAAGGACCTGTTCAAAGGGAAGGCTGTGAGACACCTGTTTGTAGTTGTTTTTTGTTTTAGTCAGGATATTCATTTGTGAACCATACACATTTATGATAATAATAATAGCATAGCTCCTCACTTCATAAAGGAAAAGGTTGGATCAATCTTAAGGAAGAACTACATGTGAAATGTGCCTATGAGCATGTATCCTGTGTGTGTCTCTGTGTGTGTTTTGTCTAAGAACCCCCGCATCTGTTTCTGAAAGTGTGTGTGTACAGCTTCCCCGGTGAGACAAATGCTGCTCCACTGCTTCACAAAGCAAATCGCAGCTAATCAAATAAGAGCCCTCAACAGCGAGCAGACATAGCGAGAAGAATGGAAGAACAGTGTGTGTGTGTGTGTGTGTGTGTGTGTGTGTGTGTGTGTGTGTGTGTGTGTGTGTGTGTGTGTGTGTGTGTGTGTGTGTGGTGTGTGTGTGTGTGTGTGTGTGTGTGTGTGTGTGTGTGTGTGTGTGTGTGTGTGCGCCTAAAGGAGGGGGTGGTTGAGGCAGTCTAGTGGCTTGAAGAGGTCTTAGATTGTAGGCGGGGGTGGACACACACACTCACACACACCTGCACAACCTTGTGCACACACACATATGGATGAATGCACATCTTCATGCATCACACACACACACACACACACACACACACACACACACACACACACACAGATACATAAATGAAGCATTCAAATGCATACATATGTCCAGGCTCTTTTGTCTGTTTTGTCTCCATTTCTCTGCTTTTCAGTAAAGATCCTTGACTTTCTCTGTCTTTCGTAAGCAGCCTTTGGGGAAAATGAAATATTGATTGTGAAATAGTTAAATGAATTCAAGGTTTGAGTTACTGCTGCCTGTGGGTAGCACGTTGACTTATTCCATCTAAATGCAATATATGGTTAAAACTTGCATCTTTCCAGATCACTGATGGCCCCCTGGTACTTCTGCAGTTGCAAGGGGATGGGAGAAGATATGTTATATGATATATATTCATTTATTTGTTTGTAAAGAAAGAAAACATAAATATCTACATAAAATTACAAATCTGTGTGATATGGAGTAAATGGACTGTTAGCAGCTACTAAGCAGACTGGCTGTGAACCCACCTGAGGGCAGTATAGCGCATGTAATGGATAAATTATTAAAGTAGTTAACTGAACTTAATTGTTCAACTTTTTCCATAATAAGCTTAGTTAGTTATGATTAACAAAGGAGGGCAAAAGTTAGGTAGAAGTCTAGATAGCTAAATAGTTAGCTAAATATGCATGTAAACGGTTGAAATAATTAGCATCCTGTTCAGGAAGAAACTGTTAAATTGTATTGATGAAGCAGTGAAATAGTTAGTCAAAAGAATAGGCTAGATAAATTATTTGATAAGTTAGCTTAATATGTATGTTTATACTGTTAAAATAGTTAGCTTAAAGTTACACATTAATGGTCAAGCCAACAGTAATGGATGGTTTAAATTTAAGGGGACCTATCATGCAAAATGCACTTTTTGATGTCTTTTATACATAAACATATGTCCCCGGTGTGTCGGGGAACTCACGCAGCGTCAGAAAATAAAACCCTCTCTTTTCCTCCGTACCCAAATCTCTAAAAACGGGGAACAACGGAGCTGATCCAGATTTGCGTCCGATATGACGTAATATCTGAAATGTGGACCCACGGCCCAATCAGAAACGTTGCTATCAGAAACAATGCCCGACTGTTTTGGACGTAATGTGGTCAGTGTTTACATTAGCATCGCTAACACTCAGAGCTAACCTGTACTGGAGAGCATGTGTGTGAAGAAGCAGGAAGTAAAAAGGAACTCACCTTGTGGTATAACCGGCAAGAGAGAAAGCCTTTGAGCTCCAAACTGTTTCAGAGAGAATCCTTGATAATCCATGATATGGCGTTTTATCACGGCAGCATTTAGTTTAGACAGTAGCTGCCGGGTCCCGCATGAGCTCAGACCCTCCTTTTTTTTATGTATCAAGTTTTGTTTTTGTAAAGCTTTATACCCAAAATCAGCACTTTAGAAACAGGAAGTGAAACAGAGGGATATGAGGCGTGGCTAGAATGGGTGATCTGTTTGGTATTTTGAGCAAAACACTTCATAGACATGTTTTTTATATATTTTTATACATCTGAGACCTACGCTATTGCCTACAAATAGCATGATAGGTGACCTTTAAGCTAAGATAATAGGCTACAAATAGATGGTTAAGGTAGTTAGCTAAAGAGTTATGGATTTGCGGACAAACAGTCGTCTAAAAGTGATGGATAGATGATCATGCTAATACTAATAAATGATTGTACCAGTTAGCTTAAAGTAACAGGTATACATTCTTAAAAACGTTCAGCTTCTGCCACTCAAGAGGAAGTAGAAAAAATGCAACATTTATCATTTTTCAACCTAAACACTGACAGTTTAATTGTATGGGAAAGCATGTTCACAATGTCCACTCTTTTAGCTTAATTTAACACATTAAGACCATGGCAATGGTGTACATGAAGATGTTCTTGACTTCCTCCGATAGGTATGATGGGATATTTAATGAATCTAGACGACCAACAAGCCAGACATAACAACAACAAGAAATTCAGAAGCTGCACATTGTAACTTGAACCTGGCGAGATTCTCTGTGCCCATGAGTCCCTTGATCTTAGCAGGAGTTTTCTGGCTGTGAATCAGGCGGAGCAGCGGGCCAGAGTGAGGAGGTTGGTCCAGACTTGTTTTCTGCTCGTTGGCACATATCTGGACGCTGTGTGATGGCAGACCTCCAGTCCTGGCTCTCTCTCTTGAGCCTCGTCTAGCTCACCCTCCTGACACGCTGCCCTCTGGCCACCCCTCAATGTGTGGGCAAGCGTTTGACGGAGTGAGGGTTGTGCAGTTGTATCTCCATGCCTGAGTAATCTGTGACTGGCTTGAAACTGTGTGATACTATGCGTGTGTTTGTGTGTGTGTGTGTGTGTGTGTGTGTGTGTGTGTGTGTGTGTGTGTGTGTGTGTGGTGTGTGTGTGTGTGTGTGTGTGTGTGTGTGTGTGTGTGTGTGTGTGTGTGTGTGTGTGTGTGTGTGTGTGTGTGTGTGTGTGTGTGTGTGTGTGTGGCAGCTGTGGGACAATCAGCCGCTCCCTGCGACCACAGAGACCGAAGGCACGGGGCAAGAATGTCTTTCAGTGACCGAGTGTTGGATGCCAAGGTGCATACACACACACAAGCCAAAATAACACACACATATATGCTGACACACAGGTTGCTTTCTTAAACATCCATACAATTTTATTATGAATATCTTCCTTTCAAACAAGAAAACGTGTGTTCTGTATTTGGAAAGCCACATTTTTTTTCAGGCGAATGTTGCAGGGAATTAAAATGTTCATTTCAGGTCCGGTTGACCAATGGAAGCTTTCTTAAGAGTGCTAACATAACGAAGGAGGGATGCAAAGCAAAAACAACGGCTAGATAACGCAGCTAATTAGCCATGTCGTGCTGTACACTTCTTTAAACAGTGTTCTGCAGTCAGTTGAGTCAATTTTACAAAAGAATAACACTTAAATAGAAACCCATTATGCTTTTCCAGACACGTTACCAACTCTTTATGTGTAAAAATACGAATTGTTAAGAAACTAATTCAAGGGGATGCAAAAAACTGCACCAGACTTCATATGATGGCTACTAGTCCGGCCCTCAACAGCACTATGTCAATTAGGGGATGTCATCATATGCCGTTGCCATGGCGACAGATCCCTCACCATGAAACATGGTGTTGTCCTAACTCAATGGAAAAACGTCCAAACGGCACCAGATTTCAGATGATGGCTAATGGTCCGGCCCTCAACACCACAATATGACAATAGTGAGTTTTCCTCAAAAGCTGTTGCCATGGCAACGCATCCCTCGCCGTTAAGCACGATATTGCTAGAACTCCTGTGTAAATGGTAAAAAAGTGTTCAAACTTCACATGTGCTAACCGTCAAGCCCTCTAGACATATATGTATCAGTTTTGAGATTTCGTAAAATTTCGTTGCTATGGTAACAAAATGGTCGCCGTGAAACATGGTTTTCTCATAATTCCAGTTAACATGCTCCAAACGGCACAAAACTTCACAGGTTTGATAACGATGTAGCCCTCAACACAACTAAGCATATTATGGGGTGTCATCAAATGTCGTTGCCATGGCGACAGATCACCCGCCATCATACACAATGTTTGTGTTACTGCTGTAACTCAAAGACATTGTCGGCCTGAAACTTCCCACGTTTTACAACGGCCGAGACACCTAGACACACACGTCGACGTGCGGACAACAGCCTGCGGAGCGTCAAAGACCCGCTCAACGCTGCTTGCAGCTTTAATTAATATTGCAATTACATATGATACAAAACAATTGGCATCTACAGGTGCAATATTATTTGAATTGCTCTGAAAACATGATCCCATATATCAAAACTGTATACTTGCAAATATCACATGTTAGGAGATAGGAAACGATAAGACATCCCATCAACTTCAAGACAGTGGATATTTAGGTCACGACAGTAACACAGCAGCACAGGAGTGGCTTCAGTCAAATGATCCCAATGATCCACTGACTGACGGATGACACCAGAGAAGATGTGCAGTGGACATTGAATGTGTTTTACACGACGTCGACCTCACTGGAGTTCCTCATCCTAACCAGCAGCAGCACTGTCATTAAGAGTCTACTCTGTGGGGTCGACAGGAAAAATATAAAGGTCTATGTCCTCATGGGAAAGGCACTCTGAGCACTTAAGAGCCGAACAGATGTAATGGAAATGGTTTGTGATGTTTTTGCTGCTTCCAGAAAATGCATACTCCTGAGAGTACGAGTTCCAGTTACATCTCTGAAGAGAATCGTTACAGAAATGCTGCTGCGAAAACCAGGACAGAAAGACAATGCTTTTGAATGGGGAAAACTAAGATTAGCTTGGGGTTGGTTTTTTACCCGCGTGTACACCACCTGCATTAGTGTAGTTAGAGTCCTATGAAACTCTGGTTGTTTGATGGGCGAGGGAGAGAGCATGGCAGCACCTGAGTGTGATATATAAACAGTAATTGGAAGAAATTGCCAAGGGGGAGTAGTGGTGAAATAAATGGTGGGTAAACTGTAAATGTCCCCAGGCTACTCTGACCAATGTCAAGTTATAGTCCGCTCAAAACAAGGTGGAAAAAGTTGCATTTGGTAAGTGTAAGTGCTTTGGTATAGTGGTAAGTGTGTTCATTTCCCTTCACTGCATCCGCAATACCGCAAATAATAAAATAATCAAAGCTTTTGCAAAATGTTAAGATTTAAAGAGCCAGATCTTATATTGGACATCCTCGCAAACATCCCATCTTTAAAGGTGCCCTATTACGCCAATCTTGAAGTTCATATTTTTTTAGTATTTAGTGTCTCTACTGGGACATGTCTCCATGCTTTAATGTTCAAAAAGCTCTTTATTTTTCTCATACTGCCTGTGCTGCAGCACCTATTTTCACCCTCTGTCTGAAACCAGAGCCAAGTCTGCTCTGATTGGTTAGCTGGCTGGCTCTGTTGTGATTGGTCAACCGCTTAGAGATGTCCCGCCCTCTCAGCACGTACAATGTGTACAATGAGCGCTAGCCAATAGAAGTATGAGTGTTACACAGTGATGTCACAGGAACTGCCTCTGGATTTTAGCCTTTGCAGACCGTTTACATGCACAAAAACCTATATAACACACTCAAGGGTGTAACTTGGTTTGAGAAGTGGGGGGGACACAAAACAGGGGGTCCTCCGCAATGAAACATTGTTCTTGATTTAATTCCATCTCCTGCCTTTCTACAAATATATATTAGGGACTATGGTGTTAACTAATCCAAGAAAAATGTGTAGTGTATATAATGAGTGCGCAAACTTATCTATCCATGAACCTGTTTTATTTGTGATGACCTCACATAGGGATTTTTTTTCTTTTAATTGAAGTTAAAGGCATCAATCTGGTGCACAAATGAAGAGATGTATGGATACAGCTCTCAACATATGAAACAGAACTGTATATATTTAAATATTCAAAAAACCATTTGAATATGCTCACAACC
Source organism: Gymnodraco acuticeps (assembly GCF_902827175.1). NCBI lineage: Eukaryota > Metazoa > Chordata > Actinopteri > Perciformes > Bathydraconidae > Gymnodraco > Gymnodraco acuticeps. The sequence continues at coordinate 56,495 of NW_022990138.1, read as the reverse complement.
AATAACAAATCATTGATAAACTCCTCTCTCCTATCTTTATCTTACCTAGTCTGCATTCTTTCTTTTTATTTATGCATATTTGACTAATCACTCTCCTTTCAAACTGTGTTTTTTATTGTTTACTGACATTGGAATAATTGTTTTACTTATTTTGAACAACTATATTAAATAGATGTAAATATTTGTTGTTTACATAGATGACCAAACCGTTTGAGAGCCACTGAGATAACTTAGACTAAAGTTTACAATCTAATCGCTCAGCGAGTCCTTTACCTCCCTGAGCTGACGTTATCTCAGCCTCTCAGTGAGTCCCACAGGAGAGAGCTCTCCCTCTCCTTATTGTTGAAACAGCTTCTATCTCCGTTAGCTCCGAGCTAGCACCAGATGCTAACAACAACCGCCGTAACTCTCTCTGTCTCTCTGTTTCTCTCTCTCTCTCTCTCTCTCTCTCTCTGTCTCTCTGTCTCTCTCTCTCTCTGTCTCTCTCTCTCTCTCTCTCTCTCTCTCTCTCCTCTCTCTCTGTCTCTCTCTCTCTCACACAAAATGCGCTCCTGCCACACACACACACAGACGCTCCTCCGTGACGATGACCGCTTGCGTAAAAAAAAAAAACACATTTGAAAAGTGGGGGGGACACAAACGGGATTTTGAAAAGTGGGGGGGACATGTCCCCCCTGTCCCCAGTGGAAATTACGCCCATGAACACACTACAGGAAATAGGGCCTCTTTAAAAGCCAAAAATTAGTTATTTAGTTTTATTATTTTATTTTGCAAGTCACTTAAAATTGTTAAATGACATCTGATAGAGGTTGCCTAAATATAATCACTTTAATGCGGAAAATATATAATGATACGTTTCTTTATGAAAGACAAAAAATGGGGTAGCCAAATTACTTCCTGAATAACGGGGTGCATTTGCTCCACAACCTTAACTAAGCTCTATACGTATTGCTAATTGCCATCTGTGTGTGTGCAGTTGTGTTTACGCTCATTTGCAATCCTGCATTTGTCTGCACGACATGCCCCAGATAAATAAAATTAGCACATCAAAACAGACACAAAGTCTGGAGGGTCTCAGTGTGGGTTCATGTGGCGATCCAGTCTTCATTAGTCATCTCCACGTTGGGAGGAATAAAGGCGCTCCTGGACAAAAAAACCTCCACCGATAACATAAGGCTTTTGTGGTGGGATAAAGCTAGGTAACATTCAGTTCTTAGAGTAATGATCCTGTTCTTAATGATGTAAACATGGCCATGTGCACACTTTGACCAATTATGCAAGTAGGTAAAAGCCTAATCTCCCGAAAATGGAAGAAAACCCCCTTCACCTTACTGCAGTCCTTTTATTCTAATCCGCAATTCCTTTCAAAATGGAACAGGCAATCTAAATGGAAACCTTCATTAGCATTTCATACATAAACAACAGCCTGTTGGAAAGACTGTTTAGGTGTGTTTCCTGTCCAAGTCCTCTTGTATCTGGAGAGGCTTTAATGGTACGACAGACCGCTGAATATCACCCCAGTCTTTTTCCCTTATCAATATGTGATGAGGGTTTGGAAACCAGAGCTGGACGACAATTTCCCGCCACTTCAGAGAGACGAAGGTCACTCCCGCTGAAGGTCCTCTTCCTATCGTGTGATTCTGGATTCATTAGGAAATTGCATTTATCAGAGTGATCTAACGCTGATTTGTACATGTACCCACTCACTCTCAGGGTGTTCCTCAGGGGCTATAAAACAGGCTCAGGGCGTTTTCCACTGCCACTTTTTGCTTTGTGCCACAATGAAAGATCTAATTAGTGCGGGACCCCCATCATGTGTCTTCTATTAGCTGTCCCCCTTTTAAAGAATAGCCCTGCATCCATCCCAAATAAATGGAAAGTGTCTATGTCACGCTGGGAGGGGCGCTTCTTTAGCAAAGCCGCTTGACCCTGTTTGTGCTTGACTCTAATCAGGAGCGGTCCAGAGGGTGCCATGGTGGCAATAAAACACCGAATACACCCCCTTCTTGTCTCTTGCCCTCCTCTGTGTAACCCTTTCCCAGCTCACACACAAACACATGTTGCGGAGCTCCCCGCGGGGGCACTAAGGAGGAGGTTATAAAGCATTATAAACCAGGTTAGCCGACAGTGACAGCCCAGCTTGTTGCTTCTTCTTTGAGCATGTCCGCGTGCTGGGCAGTCCCCGGCCTTCATCCTCAGCGCTGAATAGAACTGCGGGGCTCTGGCTCCACAGAGATAGTGTTATCTGGGTCGCCACGGGGCTCCAAGAACACACACTCTCTGCGGGGAACACACACATCAGTGGGGAGCGCAGACAAAGAAGCCTGTGGACCAACACAAACATTACGGGCATATAATGTGACCGCATACAAGCACATGTACTCAGACAAAACAGAGACAAATGTGGAAGTTCACACACACACACACACATACCATGTATACATCCCTTCAGGGGACATTGCATTGACTTACATGCATTTCCTGGAGACTTATCCTAACCTTAACCATAACCAACACATGCCTAACCTTAACCCTTACCCTTAACCTTACCCTTACCCTAACCCTAATCCTAAACCTAACCAAGTCTTCACCCTAAAATTAATGATTCCGCTCATGGGGACCTCCATTTTGTCCCCATGAGGGAGACGAGTCCCCACACGTGACTGTGTAAACAGATTTAGGTCCCCACAAGTATAGTAATGCTAGGCCACACACACACACACACACACACACACACACACACACACACACACACACACACACACACACACACACACACTTGTTGTATTTGGGTACAAAGGATGCCTCTTTAGCCTTCAACTTGAGTTTGACAGTGACACTGATGTTGCTGTCCTAACAGTTCTTCCTAAAAAAGACGTCCCCCTTAGGGCTCTAACCAGCATAAAGTGACTTGCTTATGAGACAATGGCCCCTGGGCACAGAAGTAGGAGCAAGTTAACAGACTTTGTGGGAGTTTTGAGCCTCTTCTATGGTTGCTTTGTGTCTTTTTACCATCATTTCTGAATCTGTTTTAAGCCATTGTATGTCTTTTGGTCATTTTACGTCTATTTCGTTGTGTTTTTGTGTCTCTTGGTGGCATTTTTTTGGTCCCTTTTAAGCCATTGTGTGTCTTTTTTGCCAGTTTTACGCTATTTTGTTGTAATGTCTGTCTCTGTGATTTTTTTGCACCTTTTTGAAATTATTCTTTGCAGATGCTTTACTTGTCTTTTTAATAACTATTTGTCTCTTTTGGTCATCAGCCGCTATTTCTAGATTTGGGTCGATATGTGGCCATTTTGTGATTCTTTGTGTTTATTTTGGCCCTTTTTGAAGTTACTTTGTGTCTGTTTTCAGTTACGTTGCATCTGTTTTTAAGTAATTGCTTGTCCCTTTTTGGTTTTAAGCCCCTATTTGTATTGATTCATGTCCCTTTGTGGTCCTTCTGTTTCTTTGTGGTCCTTCTGTCTTTTTGTACTTATTTCTGTGTATCTTGTAGTTGTTTTGCTCTTTTTGTGTCTCTTTGCCATTGTTTTGGCTCTTTGTGAAGTAGTGTTATGTTATCTTGTGCACATTTCATTCAAGTTACATTTCACAGCCAATGCTCCTGACATTTCTGGCCCCTGGTCCAGTGGCCGGTTTGCCCGTTAGGTAATCCATTAACGCCTGCAGCTGTTGCAGGATCAGCCTCTCTATTTGCTGCAGTGATTTTTTCTCCACGCATGGCGACCAATGGTCACACACCTTGGGCCTCGATCAGCCTGCAGTCCTGCTGTTTTTAGGAATCTGAGTTATTCCACCCATTCCTGGAGATCTCCACACATGAGCGGTCGCTGCTGGGAGCCGCGGGCCAGAGGGACGGGGATAAGCCGCATTTCTCCCCTGTTTCATCCAGCAGTTCAATTAAAAAGAGATTTGAGGTGGAAAAGCACATTTTCATACAGGGCGTGCAACTGAAATCCTGGATGTTGGTGAGATGTGGTGTGGTGGTGCGTTATGAGGGCAGTTTCTAACAGCTGTGAGACTTGATAGATGCAGGGTCAACTGGCTTCATTGGAGTTGCAGTGTTGTTTTAGAGATATTTGTGCACTTATTTGACTAATTTGATCCTGAATGTTACTCGGTAGAAAAAAAGATTATACTTTGAAACACTGTCTATTATCAGACTGCACTATATTGTAGAGCTGTTATAAGTATGGTATGGTATATGTATGTATGTATGTATGTATGTATGTATGTATGTATGTATGTATGTATGTATGTATGTATGTATGTATGTATGTATGTATGTATGTATGTAGGTAGGTAGGTAGGTAGGTAGGTATGTATGTATGTATGTATGTATGTATGTATGTATGTATGTAGGTATGTATGTATGTATGTATGTATGTATGTATGTATGTATGTATGTATGTATATATGTATGTATATATATGTAAGTATGGTATAAGTATGGTATGTTCAAATACCAAGAAGGTCTAGACTTGTCCGTGCTAATTAATGATCAACAAACACATGTTATCTCTTCATTGCACACATGGAGATTTAACTCAATACTCCTGACTATAGCTATAAAGGGGCTCTATTATGCTGATGTTCAGCTTCATATCAGTATGTAGTGTCTCTACTGTGACATGTCTCATGCTTTAATGTTCAAAAAGCTCTTTATTTTTCTCATACTGTCTGTGCTGCAGTACCTCTTTTCACCCTCTGTCTGAAACCAGAGCCCAGTCTGCTCTGATTGGTTTTTGGTTAGCTCTGTTGTGATTGGTCAACCGCTTAGAGATGTCCCGCCCCTTAGCCTGTCAGGTACAATGTGTTGGAGCACTAACCAACAGAAGCACGAGCAGTACATCGTGATGTCACTATGTTTCGGAAGTAAACAAAGGAGTCTAATGGAGAAGTTTCAGGCAGAGGGGGGGAGTGTGTGGGAGAGAAACTCCCTCTGGAGGGAACACAGGGATTTTTGCCTTTGTAGACCATTTACATGCATTAAAACCTATATAACACAGGAAAGGGAAAACGCCGAAAAGCAGAATAGGTTCCCTTTAAGGACTGCACTCACACACTCTTTGATATTTCTCAATGACATGTGAACTCATGTTCCGAATAACCCAGCTTCCCCACATTTATTTTTCATGTCTATCTACGCCGGGATCCTGAGTCGTGGCTGTGCCTGTTGGTCCTGGATCATAAGTCCTGGATGGATATCCTCGTGGATTAATCTTCCTATTATACACACACGTATTTCCAAACATTTGGACTACCTATGTTGCAAATGTATTATCTTTTCAATTTACACACGGCATCTATTGCACGTCTGTCCGTCCTGGGAGAGGGATCCCTCCTCTGTTGCTCTCCCTGAGGTTTCTCCCATGTTTCCCTTTAAACTGTGGGTTTTCTCCGGAAGTGTTTCCTTGTACGATGTGAGGGTCTAAGGACAGAGGGTGTCGTATTGTCATACTGATATTCTGTACACACTCTGAAGTCCACTGAGACAAATGTAACATTTGTGATATTGGGCTAAATAAATAAACATTGATTTATTGATTGATTGAACGTTTTTGTTATTGTTCTTTCTTTAATTGACACCATTTATTGCATCAAGGCATGATTGCATTTTTAAACAGCTTAAAAAAGTACAAATTAAAATAACATGGTAGGATTAAAGAGCTCGTATCAACCTCGATCAATATGATACAAATAAGAAAATCTGGCCTTTAAGAGTTTATGTATCTGCTCATCATCGAGTTATTATATTCTCAAACACATTTCAATTTCAGATTTGTGAAAACAAACCATAGAGATTTAAAAAAAAGACATACACCAAATAAATCAATAAGGACCGATCCATCACCCAGTGACAGAAAACAGATGTTTTTCTTATTAAACAACACAGATCACCATAAACTGCATATTCCTCATCAACAAATTTGGCGAAATATGATCAACAAATGCCTAGTTTTGTATATATTTGGAAAGAAAAACAGTAAATATAAGCGACAAATTAAAAAAGCCCATTGACTTATTGCAGCGTTGAGTTCATTGTTAAAAGACAAACTGATATGGATAATTACAGCAAATGCATCACTTTCATTATGGTCAGTAAACTTTTAGGAAACATTTTAATACAAAATTAAACTAAACAACCTGGAAATAAAAGCGGTCTTGCTTTCCTAAAACTGCTGCCTATCAAAGTGCATAATGTTCGATTTTCATGACAAGAAGGCGTTTCATTTTCCGGTCAAATGGCAAATATTCCTGCCTAGCTTCATGCGATAAACTTTAGTGAATATATATTAAATCGACTATACAACAAGGTCATAAATGACTAATCTCAGTCTATGACTTTAAAGTCTCCATCCTGATCTAATGAATGATGAATGGCTGATTTCGCTGCATGTTAGTAAAAAAAATGTTAAATGCTAATGTAGCAAAAGTAGAGTCCTGCACGTTTTCTCAGTCCAGTGCTTTTTCGTGAAGAGTGCTTTAAAGGAG